>NW_026729147.1:2500-17500 GCF_030272615.1 Cryptomeria japonica
GTGCACCTTCGCCGCGGTGGGCACCATGGCGTGCACGAAGTCGGAGCCCGGTTTGCCCCGGGTGCGCACCTCGCGTGCACCTTCGCCGGGGTGGGCACCTTGGTGTGCAGACCTTGGCTGGGTTGCGCGCCCTGGTGGGCACCATGGTGCGCACCAAGGAGCGCTCCGAAGTGTGCTCCAAGGTGCGGCCTGCACGAAGTCGGAGCCCGGTTTGCCCCGGGTGTGCACCTCGGGTGGGCACCTTGGTGCGCATGCCTTGCCTGGGCTGCGCACCAGGGCGGGCTCAAGATGGCACCCGCGTTCCTTTTTTTTCACTATCTTTCAAAACGGAAATTTTAAAATCTCATTTTTTTTTGCCTTTTTCTGGAAATTAGTGAAGGCAGCGCATCAAAGGTGCGCACCTCGCTGCCCACCACGGTGCGCAACGCCGGTGGGCACCCGGGAGTGCTTCGAAGTGTGCTCCAAGGTGCTGCGTGCACGTTGTCGGAGCCCGGTTTGCCCCGGGTGCGCACCTCGCGTGCACCTTCGTCGGGGTGGGCACCTTGGCTGGGTTTGCCCCGGCTGCGCTCCGAAGCGGGGTTATTGGAGCGCCGCCTCTTTTTTTGTCGGAGCGTTTGGTGGGGTTTCTCGCATTGGCTCTTCCGAGGCCCGGTTGCCACCCTGGCGCGCACGAAGTCGGAAGTAGGGTTAATTGCCCGGGTGCGCACCTTTGCCAGGGTGGGCACCTTACCTGGGCTGCGCACCAGGGCGGGCTCAAGATGGCACGCGCGTTCCGTTTTTTTCACTATCTTTCAAAACGGAAATTTTAAAATCTCCTTTTTTTTTTGCCTTTTCTGGAAATTAGTGAAGGCAGCGCATCAAAGGTGCGCACCTCGCTGCCCACCTTGGTGTGCTCTGAGGTGCGCACCCGGGAGCGCTACGAAGTGTGCTCCAAGGTGCGGCGTGCACGTTGTCGGAGCCCGGTTTGCCCCGGGTGCGCACCTCGCCTGCACCTTGGCCGGGGTGGGCACCTTGGCTGGGTTTGCCCAGGGTGCGCTCCGAAGCGGGGTTACTGGAGCGCCCCCTCTTTTTTTGTCAGAGCGTTTGGTGGGGTTTCTCGCATTGGCTCTTCCCAGGCCCGGTTGTTGGGTGCGCTCCCACCCTGGCGCGCGCGAAGTTGGAAGTTGGGTTAATTGCCCGGGCGCGCACCTTCGCCAGGGTGGGCACCTTGGTGCGCACACCTTGGCTGGGCTGCGCACCAGGGCGGGCTCAAGATGGCACCAGCATTCCCTTTTTCTCACTATCTTTCAAAACGGAAATTTTAAAATCTCGTTTTTTTTTTGCCTTTTATGGAAATTAGTGAAGGCATCGCATCAAAGGTGCGCACCTCGCTGCCCACCTTGGTGTGCTCCGAGGTGCCCACCACGGTGCGCAACGCCGGTGCGAACCCGGGAGCGCCCCGATGTGTGCTCCAAGGTGCGGCGTGCACGAAGTCGGACCCCGGTTTGCCCCGGGTGCGCACCTCGCGTGCACCTTGGTGCGCACACCTTGGCTGGGTTGCGCGGCCTGGTGGGCACCATGGTGCGCACCAAGGAGCGCTCCGAAGTGTGCTCCAAGGTGCGGCGTGCACGAAGTCGGAGCCCGGTTTGCCCCGGGTACGCACCTCGCGTGCACCTTCGCCGGGGTGGGCACCTCGGCTGGGTTGCGCGCCCTGGTGCGCACCAAGGAGCGCTCCGAAGTGTGCTCCAAGGTGCGGCGTGCACGAAGTCGGAGCCCGGTTTGCCCCGGGTGCGCACCTTCGCCGCGGTGCGCACCATGGCGTGCACGAAGTCGGAGCCCGGTTTGCCCCGGGTGCGCACCTCGCGTGCACCTTCGGCGGGGTTGCGCGCCCTGGTGGGCACCATGGTGCGCACCAAGGAGCGCTCCGAAGTGTGCTCCAAGGTGCGGCGTGCACGAAGTCGGAGCCCGGTTTGCCCCGGGTGCGCACCTCGCGTGCACCTTCGGCGGGGTTGCGCGCCCTGGTGGGCACCATGGTGCGCACCAAGGAGCGCTCCGAAGTGTGCTCCAAGGTGCGGCGTGCACGAAGTCGGAGCCCGGTTTGCCCCGGGTGCGCACCTCGCGTGCACCTTCGCCGCGGTGGGCACCATGGCGTGCACGAAGTCGGAGCCCGGTTTGCCCCGGGTGCGCACCTCGCGTGCACCTTCGCCGGGGTGGGCACCTCGGCTGGGTTGCGCGCCCTGGTGCGCACCAAGGAGCGCTCCGAAGTGTGCTCCAAGGTGCGGCGTGCACGAAGTCGGAGCCCGGTTTGCCCCGGGTGCGCACCTCGCGTGCACCTTCGCCAGGGTGGGCACCTCGGTGCGCACACCTTCTCAATGTTTTCTTGCCTTTTCTGGAAATTGGTGAAGGCAGCGCATCAAAGGTGCGCACCTCGGTGTGCTCCGAGGTGCGAACCCGAGAGCGCTCCGAGGTGCCCACGAAGTCGAAAGTCGGGTTAATTGCATTGTTTTCCCCGGGTGCGCTCCGAGGTGCGCAACATCGGCGCGCACCAAGGAGGGCTCCGAAGTGTGCTCCAAGGTGCGCACGATGGCGTGCACCTCTGGTGCGCACGATTCGGAGCTCGGTTTGACCGGGGTGCGCACACCTTGGCTGGGTTGCGCACCTTTTGTGCGCTCCAAGGTGCGCACGAAGTCGGAGCTCGGTTTGCCCCGGGTGCGCACCTTCGCCAGGGTGCGCACCTTGATGCGCACGCCTTGGCTGGGCTGCGCACCTTGGTGGGCGCCATGGTGCGCACCTTTCGTGCGCTCCAAGGTGCGCACGAAGTCGGAGCTCGGTTTGCCCCGGGTGCGCACCTTGGTGGGCGCCATGGTGCACTCCGAGGTGCCCAAGATTGGTGCGCACCAAGGAGCGCTCCGAAGTGCGCTCCAAGGTGCGCGCGAAGTCGAAAGTTGGGTTAATTGTCCGGTTTGCCTCGGGTGCGCACCTTGCGTGCACCTTCGCCAGGGTGGGCGCCTTGGTGCGCACACCTTGGCTGGGCTGCGCACACCTTGGCACCCGCGTTTCCTTCATTTTAAATTTTTTTTTTTTACAATCTCTCAAGTGGGAAATTCTATAATCTCAACTTTTTTTGCCTTTTCAGGAAACTTTTGAATGGAGCGCATCATTGGTGCGCTCCGAAGTGTGCTCCAAAGCTCTCTCCAGCTGCGTGCACCTGCCCCGGCCGCGCACCCGGCCCCGCCCAGCTTCGCTCACCTGTCCCGGGCGTCTGGTGCGGAACCTTAGAGTAAGAAACATCACCGTGCACCTTGGCCAACGTGCGCGACTCGACCGAGCGCGCACTGGCCGAGGTGCACACCGATTTCACCTGGGTGCGCGCGCAGCACCTCGGGCGCACCGGGGTGCGCGCACAACGCCCGGGTTGCACCGTGGCCTGTGTGCTCGGGGCGCCTCGGGTGCGCGCTCGGTGTCGCCCCCGCGCGCGCGGTAGTGCGGGCAGCGCACCCCGGCCCGGCCCGGCCCCGACGAGAACGCAAACGGGCAAAAGGTTTATTCAAATAGCATTGCGACGCCCGGCGAAAAACTAAAAAAGGGTGCAACACCGGGACTTCCCGGGAGGTCACCCATCCCAGTACTACTCCGGCCCAAGCGCGCTTAACTGCGGAGTTCTGATGGGATCCGGTGCACTAACGCTGGTATGATCGCACCCGTTATGAGCTTGTCGCAGTGTGTACTTAGCAAACCGCGACCCACGTGCGAATCCACCCCGGCCACCCACCCCCGTCGAGGTGCACACCCTCCCTCGCGAAGTGCGCCCCGTTCGCCAAGTGTGAGCCCTGCCCGGGTGCGCGCACCTTGCTAGGGCGTCGGGTGTGCACCCGGCCCGGCCTACGTGCGTGCACCTGGAGGGGGCGTCGTGTGCGTGCAGTGTCCCGTCTGCAACGCGGTGCCCACACACCACCTCGGGCGCAACGACCTGCGCTCACATGTGGGCCGAGTGCACCTTGGTGCATGTTCGGGGCGCCTCGGGTGCACGCTCGATCTTGCCCCGGTGCACCAAGGCGCTCGGTTTGCCCCGGGTGCGCACTTGGTGCAAGGTGGGCACCCAAAATAGGGATCAAGCACCAAAACACAAGTTTCGGGATGCAAAATGGGACCCAAGGACCACAAATGCGTTCCAAGACCCATGATGGGTCCACGAGAACAAAAATGTGTTCCGAGACTTAATAAACAAATATTGGGTTTTAGGAGAAGAAACATGCTCTGATGCCCAAAACGAGAATCGACCCCGAAAAGGCCACAGGCCAAAAGTGGGATGCGAGACAAAAAAAAATGGGACCCGAGGACCAAAATTGGGTTCCCAGGTCGAAGACAGGGCAACCGGACAAGAAACGACCTCTAAGGCTCGAAATGAGTCCCGACGACTAAAACTTGACAAGAAGCACCCATCAGGCACCCAACTCGACACCCATGGGATGCCGACCCACCCGGGCTTCCACCTAGCACACCTTGGCACCCACCCACCCTCGCACCCAACCTCGCACCCAACTTAGCACCTTTGAACCCACATTGGCACTCACCCTGACCCTGGCACCTTGGAACCCACATTGGCACTCACCTTGACCCTGGCACCCACCTTTGCACTCACCTTGGGACCCACCCTGGCTCCCACCTCGGCACCCACCCAGACACCCACCTTGGTTCCTTGGCACCCACCTTGGATCCTTGGCACCCACCCCGACACCCACCTTGGCACGCAACTTGGCTACTTGCCACCCACCTTGGCTCCTTGACGCCCACCCCGACAACCACCCCGTGACCTACCCTGGCTAGGGTTGGTGCACACCCACCCTGGTGCCCACCTTGGCACCCACCCTATGACCCACCTTGGCACGCACCTTAGTACCCACCCCGTTACCCACCCTAGGACCCACCCCGTGACCCACCTTGGCCAGGGTGGGTGCACCCACCCTGGTGCCCACCTTGGCACCCACCCATCCTAGCACCCAGCCTGTGACCGGGCTTGGAACCCAACCTTGCACCCGCACCCGTCTTGGCCAGTGTGGGTGCGCACCCATCCTGGCACCCACGTTGTGACACACCCTTTAACCCACGCACCCTAGCACCCACGTTGGCACCCACCTTGGAACCCAACCTAGCAACTTGGCACCCACCCCGTGACCCACCTTGGCATCCACCATAGCAGTCGCCGACTTGGCACCCACCTCGGCACCCACCTTGACACTTGTGGACCCACCTTGCCACTCACCCTAGCATCGACCCATCCTAGCACCCACCCTGGCACCTTTGCACCCTAGCACTCACCCATCCTAGCACCTAACCTGTGACCCACCTTGACACTCACCCTCGCACCCACCTTGGAACCCAACCTAGCACCCACCCACCCTGACACCAACCCTAGCACCTACCCACCCTTGCACCCACCCTGTGACCCATCTTGGCACCCACCCATCCTACCACTCAACCTATCACCCACCTTCTCACCCACCTTGGCATCCACCTTAGCACCCACCCACACTGGCACCTTGGCACCCACCTCGGGCAAGGTGGGTGCACACCCACCCTGGCACCCAATTTAGAACCCACCGAGCATGTTACCCACCTTGGCACCCACATTGCAGCCCACCCTAGTACCCACCCTATGACCCACATTGGCATCCACACCCTAGCACCCAGGCACCTCGACACCCGCCTTGACACCCACCCTAGCACTGAACCTGTGACCCACCTTGGAACTCACCCTAGAACCCACCCACCCTGTGAACCACCTTGGCATCCACCTTAGCACCCACCCACCTTGGCACCCACTCTAGCACTCACCCATCCTAACACCCAACTTGTTACCCACCTTGGCACCCGCCCTCGCGTCCACCTTGAAACCCACCCTAGCACCCACCCACGCAGGAGCCCACCTTGGCACCCAACCTAACACCCACGCATCCTGGCACCCAACTTGTGACCCACCTTGGAACCCACCCTAGTACCCACCTTTGAACCCACTATATCACCAACCCACCTTGGCACCCACCCTATGACCCTCTTTGGAATCCACCCTAGCACGCACCCACCCTGGCACCCACCATGGAGCGCACCCTAGCACCCACCCACCTCGGCACGCACCTCAACACCCACCTTGGTGTGCGCACTGCGCCAACCTCTCAAAGACCCTATGTGGTGCGCTCCAAAGTGTACACCTTTGGTGCGCTCCAAGGTGCGCACCTTTGGTGCACACCGAGGTGCACACCAAAGTGTGCACCGAGGTGAGCACCAAAGTGCACTCCAGGGTGCACACCAAGGCGTGCACCTTTGGTGCGGTCAATGCAAACGAATTCGGAAGTTGGGGTCGATGTCCTAATCGCTGCTGCAGACTACACGTATGAGAATCGGACAAATAGCTTTATATAGGGGAGGTGTTGCGTTTGATGGGTCGACTCCCCTGGTTGTGTGCACTGCACCAACTTCAAAGACCCTGTCTTGTTTAAGAAGTCAAAAGTTGGGGTGGATGTCCTAATCATTGCTGCAGTCTACGCATGTATGAGAATCAGACAAATAGCTTATATAGGGGAGGTGTTGCATTCGGTGGGTTGACTCCCCTGGTTGTGCGCACTGCGCCAACCTCAAAGACCCCGCATAGCAGAAGAAGTCGGAAGTCGGATTTTGGTGAGCACCAAGGCGTGCACCTTTGGTGCGGTCAACGCAGACGAATTCAGAAGTTGGGGTGGATGTCCTAATCGTTGTTGCAGGCTACACATGTATGAGAATCAGACAAATAGCTTATATAGGGGAGGTGTTGGGTTTGATGGGTCAACTCCCTTGGTTGTGCGCATTACGCCAACCTCAAAGACCTTGTTTTCGTTAAGAAGTCAAAAGTTGGGGTCAATGTCCTAATGGCTCCTGCAGGCTACACATGTATGAGAATCGGACAAATAGCTTATATAGGGGAGGTGTTGGGTTTGATGGGTCGACTCCCCTGGTTGTGCGCATTACGTCAACCTCAAAGACCTTGTTTTCGTTAAGAAGTCAAAAGTTGGGGTCGATGTCCTAATTGCTCCTGTAGACTACACATGTATGAGAATCAGACAAATAGCTTATATAGGGGAGGTGTTGGGTTTGATGGGTTGACTCCCCTAGTTGTTCGCATTACACCAACCTCAAAGACCTTGTTTTCGTTTAGAAGCCGAAAGTTGGGGTCGATGTCCTAATTGCTCTTGCAGGCTACGCATGTATGAGAATCAGACAAATAGCTTATATAGGGGAGGTGTTGGGTTTGATGGGTCGACTCCCCTGGTTGTGCGCATTGCGCCAACCTCAAAGACCCTGCATTGCGGATGAAGTCGAAAGTCAGAGTTTGGTGTGCTACAAGGTGTGGTCGAAGGTGCTCACCTAGGTGTGCACCTTTGGAGCACAGGAAAAGTGCCCTCCAAAAGTGCGCACCTTTGGAGTGCACAAAAGTGCCCTCCAAAAGTGCGCACCTTTGGAGCGCAGAAAAGTGCCCTCCAAAAAGTGCCCTCCAAAAGTGCGCACCTTTGGAGCGCAGAAAAGTGCCCTCCAAAAAGTGCCCTCCAAAAGTGCGCACCTTTGGAGCGCAGAAAAGTGCCCTCCAAAAAGTGCCCTCCAAAAGTGCGCACCTTTGGAGCGCAGAAAAGTGCCCTCCAAAAAGTGCCCTCCAAAAGTGCGCACCTTTGGAGCGCAGAAAAGTGCCCTCCAAAAAGTGCCCTCCAAAAGTGCGCACCTTTGGAGCGCAGAAAAGTGCCCTCCAAAAAGTGCCCTCCAAAAGTGCGCACCTTTGGAGCGCAGAAAAGTGCCCTCCAAAAAGTGCCCTCCAAAAGTGCGCACCTTTGGAGCGCAGAAAAGTGCCCTCCAAAAAGTGCCCTCCAAAAGTGCGCACCTTTGGAGCGCAGAAAAGTGCCCTCCAAAAAGTGCCCTCCAAAAGTGCGCACCTTTGGAGCGCAGAAAAGTGCCCTCCAAAAAGTGCCCTCCAAAAGTGCGCACCTTTGGAGCGCAGAAAAGTGCCCTCCAAAAAGTGCCCTCCAAAAGTGCGCACCTTTGGAGCGCAGAAAAGTGCCCTCCAAAAGTGCGCACCTTTGGAGCGCACAAAAGTGCCCTCCAAAAGTGCGCACTTTTGGTGCGCACCAAGGCGCTGGTTCGGTCGTTGCAGGCGAGTTCGGAAGTTGGGGTCGATGTCCTGAGCGGAGGTGCAAACTACACAGGTGTCGGAATCGGACAAATAGCTTATATAGGGGAGGTGTATGCTTCGATGGGTCGACTCCCCAGGTTGAGCGCACCGCGCCAACCTCAAAGACCCTACGGTATGGATGAAGTCGGAAGTTGGGTCCGATGACCGATTCGATTAGTAGGTATGCTCATGAGGTCGGAATTTGGGTCCGATGACCTGCCATGTGCAGGAAGGCGAATGTTGACACTGTGCGTTGCAAGGTGCACACCAAGGCGCTGGTGCGGTCTTTTTAGTCGAGTTCGGAAGTTGGGGTCGATGTCCTGATCGGAGGTGCAAGCTACACAGGTGTGGGAATCGGACAAATAGCTTATATAGGGGAGGTGTATGCTTCGTTGGGTCGACTCCCCGGGTTGAGCGCACCGCGCCAACCTCAAAGACCCTACGGTATGGATGAAGTCGGAAGTTGGGTCCGATGACCGATTCGATATGTAGGCATACTCGCGAGGTCGGAATTTGGGTCCGATGACCTGCCACGTGCAGGAAGGCGAATGTTGGCACTGTGCGTTGCAAGGTGCGCACCAAGGCGCTGGTTCGGTCGTTGGAGGCGAGTTCGGAAGTTGGGGTCGATGTCTTGATCGGAGGTGCAAACTACACAGGTGTGGGAATCGGACAAATAGCTTATATAGGGGAGGTGTATGCTTCGTTGGGTCGACTCCCCGGGTTGAGCGCACCGCGCCAACCTCAAAGACCCTACGGTATGGATGAAGTCGGAAGTTGGGTCCGATGACCGATTCGATATGTAGGCATACTCGCGAGGTCGGAATTTGGGTCCGATGACCTGCCATGTGCAGGAAGGCGAATGTTGGGACTGTGCGTCGCAAGGTGCGCACCAAGGCGCTGGTGCCGTCGTTGCAGTCGAGTTCGGAAGTTGGGGTCGATGTCCTGGTCAGAGGTGCAAACTACACAGGTGTGGGAATCGGACAAATAGCTTATATAGGGGAGGTGTATGCTTCGATGGGTCGACTCCCTGGGTTGAGCGCACCGCGCCAACCTCAAAGACCCTACAGTATGGATGAAGTCGGAAGTTGGGTCCGATGACCGATTCGATACGTAGGCATATTGGCGAGGTCTGAATTTGTGTCCGATGACCTGCCATGCGCAGGAAGGCGGAATTTGGGTCCGATGACCGAGTTGATGGCGTGCCATGCGCAGAAAGGCGGAATTTGGGTCCGATGACCGAGTTGATGTTGATGGCCCGCCATGCACAGGAAGGCGGAATTTGGGTCCGATGACCGATTTGAAGGCGTGCCATACGCAAAAAGGCGGAGTTTGGGTCCGATGACCGAGTTGATATTGATGGCCCGCCATGCGCAGGAAGGCGGAATTTGGGTCCGATGACCTGACATACGCATGGAGTCCGACTCGGGGGCCGATGTTCGATTCGATGACTTGCATTGTGGGTAAAGTCGGAAGTTGTGGTCTTTGACCCGATTCGATGACCAGACTTCGGCTGCTTGAGAATCGGACAAATAACTTATATAGGGGAGGTAGTGTTCTCGAGCATCCTCCCCCCGTGCCCGTTTATGTCGATTGATGCTGGTGCTCGACTGGTTGGAGCGCTCGGATGCAAAAATCTTGCACCAGGATTTATCGATTGTGATGGACACGGCAAGTCTCCTGATTGCTATGCAGGAGCTCATCGTGAATCTCTATGCGGCCTTGGTATGGACTCGACCTGCGGAATGGTTCGGCAATGGTAGTCGCTCCAACACGTCCTTGCAATGGCCACAGAGGTGATTCGACTAGAGCTCCAGTCTAGCTTTTGGGTTGCTTGGCGGACTGGTATAGCCGCGATCGAGTTCCGGCCATGAACGTTTTAGATAGCTCTTGGGCTTTCTGGGACGGAAGTCGGAAGTTTGGGCTGTTGTCCGATTTGATGACCATTCTTCGGATGTGTGAGAATCGGACAAATAACTTATATAGGGGACTGTGTTGTCTCACGCAGCCCCCTCCGTGCCCCTCTATCTCGACCGATGTTGGTGCTTGAAAGGGTTGGGATCGCTCGGATTTATAAACGTGCACCACCATTTGTCGAGTGTGAGGGACGCGGCAGGTCTCCTAAATGCTATGCGGGCGCTCTCTGAGAATCTCTATCCGGCCTCGACACAGACTAGTCTTGCTGAATGGTTTGGCACTGGTAGTCGATCCAACACGTCGTTGTTGTGGCCGCCTAGGCGATTCGATTCGAGCCCCCGTCTAGCTTTTGGGTTGCTTGGCGGATTTTGCCCTATCCGCAAGTGAGCTCGGTCCCTAAACGTTCGAGAAACCCGATTGCTATGCGCCGACTCTCTTTCTTGCGAGCCTCCATCTAGCTTTTGGGTCTCTACGGAACGGAAGTCGGAATCTGGGACCGTTGTTTGATTCGACGAGGCAGACTACGGTTGTGCGAGAATCGGACAAATAACTTATATAGGGGAGGTGTTGACTGGAGCATTCTCCCCCGTGCCCCTCTAACTCGACCAATGCTGGCGCTCGAACGGTGGTAGCGCTCGGATTTTCATTGAGCGCCAGCATTGGTCGATTTAGAGGGGCATGCGAGATTCCCGAATGCTATGCGAGGGCTCTAACGGAAATGTCTATTGGTTTCGGTATGGATGCAATTGCGAGTGGTTCGGCAAAGGTAGTCGTTCCGATGCGTCCATGTCGTGGCCAAATCGATAATTCGATTTGAGCCCTCGTATAGCATTTGGGTCTCTCGATGTGATTCCGCATTCCAGTCCCTTTGGGCACTGCTTGAGCCGCATCCCAGGGGGTTCCCTTCCCAATAATCTGCCTCGCAACCCGATTGCTATGCGGTGAGGCTCCTCGGCCGCCTCGGAACTATCTGTGTATCAGACGCATCGCGGGATAAGGGGTTGGCAACGGTAGTCGCCCCAAGCGCGTCCGATGCTTGGACCATTCCGAGGCGGCCCTGAAGCCTCTTCCGTCTAGCCGTTGGGTCCTTCTCGCCGCATCCCTCGCCTCGCACCCCGATTGCTATGCGGTGAGGCTCCTCGGCCGCCTCGGAACTATCTGTGTATCGGACGCGTCGCGGGATAAGGGGTTGTCACTGGTAGTCGCCCCAAGCGCGTCCGATGCTTGGACCATTCCGAGGCGGCCCTGAAGCCTCTTCCGTCTAGCCGTTGGGTCCTTCTCGCCGCATCCCTCGCCTCGCACCCCGATTGCTATGCGGTGAGGCTCCTCGGCCGCCTCGGAACTATCTGTGTATCGGACGCGTCGCGGGATAAGGGGTTGTCATTGGTAGTCGCCCCAAGCGCGTCCGATGCTTGGACCATTCCGAGGCGGCCCTGAAGCCTCTTCCGTCTAGCCGTTGGGTCCTTCTCGCCGCATCCCTCGCCTCGCACCCCGATTGCTATGCGGTGAGGCTCCTCGGCCGCCTCGGAACTATCTGTGTATCGGACGCGTCGCGGGATAAGGGGTTGTCACTGGTAGTCGCCCCAAGCGCGTCCGATGCTTGGACCATTCCGAGGCGGCCCTGAAGCCTCTTCCGTCTAGCCGTTGGGTCCTTCTCGCCGCATCCCTCGCCTCGCACCCCGATTGCTATGCGGTGAGGCTCCTCGGCCGCCTCGGAACTATCTGTGTATCGGACGCGTCGCGGGATAAGGGGTTGTCACTGGTAGTCGCCCCAAGCGCGTTCGATGCTTGGACCATTCCGAGGCGGCCCTGAAGCCTCTTCCGTCTAGCCGTTGGGTCCTTCTCGCCGCATCCCTCGCCTCGCACCCCGATTGCTATGCGGTGAGGCTCCTCGGCCGCCTTGGAACTATCTGTGTATCGGACGCGTCGCGGGATAAGGGGTTGTCACTGGTAGTCGCCCCAAGCGCGTCCGATGCTTGGACCATTCCGAGGCGGACCCGAAGCCTCTTCCGTCTAGCCGTTGGGTCCTTCTCGCCGCATCCTTCGCCTCGCACCCCGATTGCTATGCGGTGAGGCTCCTCGGCCGCCTCGGAACTATCTGTGTATCGGACGCGTCGCGGGATAAGGGGTTGTCACTGGTAGTCGCCCCAAGCGCGTCCGATGCTTGGACCATTCCGAGGCGGACCCGAAGCCTCTTCCGTCTAGCCGTTGGGTCCTTCTCGCCGCATCCCTCGCCTCGCACCCCGATTGCTATGCGGTGAGGCTCCTCGGCCGCCTTGGAACTATCTGTGTATCGGACGCGTCGCGGGATAAGGGGTTGTCACTGGTAGTCGCCCCAAGCGCGTCCGATGCTTGGACCATTCCGAGGCGGACCCGAAGCCTCTTCCGTCTAGCCGTTGGGTCCTTCTCGCCGCATCCCTCGCCTCGCACCCCGATTGCTATGCGGTGAGGCTCCTCGGCCGCCTTGGAACTATCTGTGTATCGGACGCGTCGCGGGATAAGGGGTTGTCACTGGTAGTCGCCCCAAGCGCGTCCGATGCTTGGACCATTCCGAGGCGGACCCGAAGCCTCTTCCGTCTAGCCGTTGGGTCCTTCTCGCCGCATCCCTCGCCTCGCACCCCGATTGCTATGCGGTGAGGCTCCTCGGCCGCCTTGGAACTATCTGTGTATCGGACGCGTCGCGGGATAAGGGGTTGTCACTGGTAGTCGCCCCAAGCGCGTCCGATGCTTGGACCATTCCGAGGCGGCCCCGAAGCCTCTTCCGTGTAGCCGTTGGGTCCTTCTCGCCGCATCCCTCGCCTCGCACCCCGATTGCTATGCGGTGAGGCTCCTCGGCCGCCTTGGAACTATCTGTGTATCGGACGCGTCGTGGGATAAGGGGTTGTCACTGGTAGTCGCCCCAAGCGCGTCCGATGCTTGGACCATTCCGAGGCGGCCCCGAAGCCTCTTCCGTGTAGCCGTTGGGTCCTTCTCGCCGCATCCCTCGCCTCGCACCCCGATTGCTATGCGGTGAGGCTCCTCGGCCGCCTTGGAACTATCTGTGTATCGGACGCGTCGCGGGATAAGGGGTTGTCACTGGTAGTCGCCCCAAGCGCGTCCGATGCTTGGACCATTCCGAGGCGGACCTGAAGCCTCTTCCCTCTAGCCGTTGGGGCTTTCTCGCCGCATCCCTCGCCTCGCACCCTGATTGCTATGCTGTGAGGCTCCTCGGCCGCCTTGGAACTATCTGTGTATCGGACGCATCGCGGGATAAGGGGTTGGCAGTGGTAGTCGCCCCAAGCGCATCCGATGCTTGGACCATTCCGAGGCGGCCCTGCAGCCTCTTCCGTCTAGCCGTTGGGGCCATCTCGCCGCATCCCCCACCTCGCACCACGATTGCTATGCGGTGAGGCTCCTTGGCCGCCTCGGAACTATCTGTGTATCGGACGCATCGCGGGATAAGGGGTTGTCACTGGTAGTCGCCCCAAGCGCGTCCGATGCTTGGACTATTCCGAGGCGGCCCTGCAGCCTCTTCCGTCTAGCCGTTGGGGCCATCTCGCTGCATCCCCCACCTCCTCGGCCGCCTCGGAACTATCTGTGTATCGGACGCATCGCGGGATAAGGGGTTGGCAGTGGTAGTCGCCCCAAGCGCGTCCGATGCTTGGACTATTCCGAGGCAGCCCTGCAGCCTCTTCCGTCTAGCCTTTGGGGCCATCTCGCCGCATCCCTCGCCTCGCACCCCGATTGCTATGCGGTGAGGCTCCTCGGCCGCCTGGGAACTATCTTCGTATCGGACGCATCGCGGGATAAGGGGTTGTCACTGGTAGTCGCCCCAAGCGCGTCCGATGCTTGGACTATTCCGAGGCGGCCCTGTGGCCTCTTCCGTCTAGCCGTTGGGGCCATCTCGCCGCATCCCCCACCTCGCACCCCGATTGCTATGCGGTGAGGCTCTTCGGCCGCCTTGGAACTATCTTCGTATCGGACGCATCGCGGGATAAGGGGTTGTCACTGGTAGTGGCCCCAAGCGCGTCCGATGCTTGGACTATTCCGAGGCGGCCCTGCAGCCTCTTCCGTCTAGCCGTTGGGGCCATCTCGCCGCATCCCCCACCTCGCACCCCGATTGCTATGCGGTGAGGCTCCTCGGCCGCCTTGGAACTATCTTCGTATCGGACGCATCGCGGGATAAGGGGTTGTCACTGGTAGTCGCCCCAAGCGCGTCCGATGCTTGGACTATTCCGACGCGGCCCTGTGGCCTCTTCCGTCTAGCCGTTGGGGCCATCTCGCCGCATCCCCCACCTCGCACCCCGATTGCTATGCGGTGAGGCTCCTCGGCCGCCTTGGAACCATCTTCGTATCGGACGCATCGCGGGATAGGGGGCTGTCACTGGTAGTCGCCCCAAGCGTGTCCGATGCTTGGACCATTCCTAGGCGGCCCTGAAGCCTCTTCCGTCTAGCCGTTGGGGCCTTCCCGCCCCATCCCTCGCCTCGCACCCCCGATTGCTATGCGGTGAGGCTCCTCGGCCGCCTTGGAACCATCTGTGTATCGGACGCATCGCGGGATAAGGGGTTGGCACTGGCAGTCGCCCCAAGCGCGTCCGATGCTTGGACCATTCCGAGGTGGCCCTGAAGCCTCTTCCGTCTAGCCGTTGGGGCCTTCCCGCCCCATCCCTCGCCTCGCACCCCGATTGATATGCGGTGAGGCTCCTCGGCCGCCTTGGAACTATCTGTGTATCGGACGCATCGCGGGATAAGGGGTTGGCACTGGTAGTCGTCCCAATCGCATCCGATGCTTGGACCATTCCGAGGCGGCCCTGCAGCCTCTTCCGTTTAGCCGTCGGGGCCTTCCCGCCGCATCCCTCGCCTCGCATCCCGATTCCTATGCGGTGAGTCTTCTCGGCCGCCGCGGAACTATACCTGTTATTGCTACTGCATCCTTC
>NW_026729147.1:27500-50000 GCF_030272615.1 Cryptomeria japonica
CGAAGTGGGGTTATTGGAGCGCATCAAAGGTGCGCAATGCTGGTGCGAACCCGGGAGCGCTCCGATGTGTGCTCCAAGGTGCGGCGTGCACGAAGTCCGAGCCCGGTTTGCCCCGGGTGCGCACCTCGCGTGCACCTTCGCCGGGGTGAGCACCTTGGTGTGCAGACCTTGGTTGGGTTGCGCGCCCTGGTGCGCACCAAGGAGCGCTCTGAAGTGTGCTCCAAGGTGCGGCGTGCACGAAGTCGGAGCCCGGTTTGCCCCGGGTGTGCACCTCGGGTGCGCACCTCGCGTGCACCTTCGCTGCGGTGGGCACCTTGGCTGGGTTGCGCGCCTTGGTGGGCACCATGCAGTGCACGAAGTCGGAGCCCGGATTGCCCCGGGCGCGCACCTCCGCCAGGGTGGGCACCTTGGTGCGCACAACTTGCCTGGGCTGCGCACCAGGAAGGGCTCAAGATGGCACCCGCGTTCCGTTTTTTTCACTATCTTTCAGAACGGAAATTTTAAAATCTCATTTTTTTTTGCCTTTTCTGGAAATTAGTGAAGGCAGCGCATCAAAGGTGCGCAACGCTGGTGCGAACCTGGGAGCGCTCCGATGTGTGCTCCAAGGTGCGGCGTGCACGAAGTCGGACCCCGGTTTGCCCCGGGTGCGCACCTCGCGTGCACCTTGGTGCGCACACCTTGGCTGGGTTGCGCGCCCTGGTGGGCACCATGGTGCGCACCAAGGAGCGCTCCGAAGTGTGCTCCAAGGTGCGGCGTGCACGAAGTCGGAGCCCGGTTTGCCCCGGGTGCGCACCTCGCGTGCACCTTCGCCGCGGTGGGCACCATGGCGTGCACGAAGTCGGAGCCCGGTTTGCCCCGGGTGCGCACCTCGCGTGCACCTTCGCCGGGGTGGGCACCTTGGTGTGCAGACCTTGGCTGGGTTGCGCGCCCTGGTGGGCACCATGGTGCGCACCAAGGAGCGCTCCGAAGTGTGCTCCAAGGTGCGGCCTGCACGAAGTCGGAGCCCGGTTTGCCCCGGGTGTGCACCTCGGGTGGGCACCTTGGTGCGCATGCCTTGCCTGGGCTGCGCACCAGGGCGGGCTCAAGATGGCACCCGCGTTCCTTTTTTTTCACTATCTTTCAAAACGGAAATTTTAAAATCTCATTTTTTTTTGCCTTTTTCTGGAAATTAGTGAAGGCAGCGCATCAAAGGTGCGCACCTCGCTGCCCACCACGGTGCGCAACGCCGGTGGGCACCCGGGAGTGCTTCGAAGTGTGCTCCAAGGTGCTGCGTGCACGTTGTCGGAGCCCGGTTTGCCCCGGGTGCGCACCTCGCGTGCACCTTCGTCGGGGTGGGCACCTTGGCTGGGTTTGCCCCGGCTGCGCTCCGAAGCGGGGTTATTGGAGCGCCGCCTCTTTTTTTGTCGGAGCGTTTGGTGGGGTTTCTCGCATTGGCTCTTCCGAGGCCCGGTTGCCACCCTGGCGCGCACGAAGTCGGAAGTAGGGTTAATTGCCCGGGTGCGCACCTTTGCCAGGGTGGGCACCTTACCTGGGCTGCGCACCAGGGCGGGCTCAAGATGGCACGCGCGTTCCGTTTTTTTCACTATCTTTCAAAACGGAAATTTTAAAATCTCCTTTTTTTTTTGCCTTTTCTGGAAATTAGTGAAGGCAGCGCATCAAAGGTGCGCACCTCGCTGCCCACCTTGGTGTGCTCTGAGGTGCGCACCCGGGAGCGCTACGAAGTGTGCTCCAAGGTGCGGCGTGCACGTTGTCGGAGCCCGGTTTGCCCCGGGTGCGCACCTCGCCTGCACCTTGGCCGGGGTGGGCACCTTGGCTGGGTTTGCCCAGGGTGCGCTCCGAAGCGGGGTTACTGGAGCGCCCCCTCTTTTTTTGTCAGAGCGTTTGGTGGGGTTTCTCGCATTGGCTCTTCCCAGGCCCGGTTGTTGGGTGCGCTCCCACCCTGGCGCGCGCGAAGTTGGAAGTTGGGTTAATTGCCCGGGCGCGCACCTTCGCCAGGGTGGGCACCTTGGTGCGCACACCTTGGCTGGGCTGCGCACCAGGGCGGGCTCAAGATGGCACCAGCATTCCCTTTTTCTCACTATCTTTCAAAACGGAAATTTTAAAATCTCGTTTTTTTTTTGCCTTTTATGGAAATTAGTGAAGGCATCGCATCAAAGGTGCGCACCTCGCTGCCCACCTTGGTGTGCTCCGAGGTGCCCACCACGGTGCGCAACGCCGGTGCGAACCCGAAAAGGCCACAGGCCAAAAGTGGGATGCGAGACAAAAAAAAATGGGACCCGAGGACCAAAATTGGGTTCCCAGGTCGAAGACAGGGCAACCGGACAAGAAACGACCTCTAAGGCTCGAAATGAGTCCCGGCGACTAAAACTTGACAAGAAGCACCCATCAGGCACCCAACTCGACACCCATGGGATGCCGACCCACCCGGGCTTCCACCTAGCACACCTTGGCACCCACCCACCCTCGCACCCAACCTCGCACCCAACTTAGCACCTTTGAACCCACATTGGCACTCACCCTGACCCTGGCACCTTGGAACCCACATTGGCACTCACCTTGACCCTGGCACCCACCTTTGCACTCACCTTGGGACCCACCCTGGCTCCCACCTCGGCACCCACCCAGACACCCACCTTGGTTCCTTGGCACCCACCTTGGATCCTTGGCACCCACCCCGACACCCACCTTGGCACGCAACTTGGCTACTTGCCACCCATCTTGGCTCCTTGACGCCCACCCCGACAACCACCCCGTGACCTACCCTGGCTAGGGTTGGTGCACACCCACCCTGGTGCCCACCTTGGCACCCACCCTATGACCCACCTTGGCACGCACCTTAGTACCCACCCCGTTACCCACCCTAGGACCCACCCCGTGACCCACCTTGGCCAGGGTGGGTGCCTTGGTGCGCACAACTTGCCTGGGCTGCACACCAGGGCGGGCTCAAGATGGCACCCGCGTTCCGTTTTTTTCACTATCTTTCAAAACGGAAATTTTAAAATCTCATTTTTTTCTTTTTTTTGCCTTTTCTGGAAATTAGTGAAGGCAGCGCATCAAAGGTGCGCAATGCTGGTGCGAACCCGGGAGCGCTCCGATGTGTGCTCCAAGGTGCGGCGTGCACGAAGTCCGAGCCCGGTTTGCCCCGGGTGCGCACCTCGCGTGCACCTTCGCCGGGGTGAGCACCTTGGCTGGGTTGCGCGCCCTGGTGCGTACCAAGGAGCGCTCTGAAGTGTGCTCCAAGGTGCGGCGTGCACGAAGTCGGAGCCCGGTTTTCCCCGGGTGTGCACCTCGGGTGCGCACCTCGCGTGCACCTTCGCTGCGGTGGGCACCTTGGCTGGGTTGCGCGCCTTGGTGGGCACCATGCAGTGCACGAAGTCGGAGCCCGGTTTGCCCCGGGCGCGCACCTCCGCCAGGGTGGGCACCTTGGTGCGCACAACTTGCCTGGGCTGCGCACCAGGAAGGGCTCAAGATGGCACCCGCGTTCCGTTTTTTTCACTATCTTTCAGAACGGAAATTTTAAAATATCGTTTTTTTTTGCCTTTTCTGGAAATTAGTGAAGGCAGCGCATCAAAGGTGCGCAACGCTGGTGCGAACCTGGGAGCGCTCCGATGTGTGCTCCAAGGTGCGGCGTGCACAAAGTCGGAGCCCGGTTTGCCCCGGGTGCGCCCTGGTGGGCACCATGGTGCGCACCAAGGAGCGCTCCGAAGTGTGCTCCAAGGTGCGGCCTGCACGAAGTCGGAGCCCGGTTTGCCCCGGGTGTGCACCTCGGGTGGGCACCTTGGTGCGCATGCCTTGCCTGGGCTGCGCACCAGGGCGGGCTCAAGATGGCACCCGCGTTCCTTTTTTTTCACTATCTTTCAAAACGGAAATTTTAAAATCTCATTTTTTTTTGCCTTTTTCTGGAAATTAGTGAAGGCAGCGCATCAAAGGTGCGCACCTCGCTGCCCACCACGGTGCGCAACGCCGGTGGGCACCCGGGAGTGCTTCGAAGTGTGCTCCAAGGTGTTGCGTGCACGTTGTCGGAGCCCGGTTTGCCCCGGGTGCGCACCTCGCGTGCACCTTCGTCGGGGTGGGCACCTTGGCTTGGTTTGCCCCGGCTGCGCTCCGAAGCGGGGTTATTGGAGCGCCGCCTCTTTTTTTGTCGGAGCGTTTGGTGGGGTTTCTCGCATTGGCTCTTCCGAGGCCCGGTTGCCACCCTGGCGCGCACGAAGTCGGAAGTAGGGTTAATTGCCCGGGTGCGCACCTTTGCCAGGGTGGCACCTTACCTGGGCTGCGCACCAGGGCGGGCTCAAGATGGCACGCGCGTTCCGTTTTTTTCACTATCTTTCAAAACGGAAATTTTAAAATCTCCTTTTTTTTTTGCCTTTTCTGGAAATTAGTGAAGGCAGCGCATCAAAGGTGCGCACCTCGCTGCCCACCTTGGTGTGCTCTGAGGTGCGCACCCGGGAGCGCTACGAAGTGTGCTCCAAGGTGCGGCGTGCACGTTGTCGGAGCCCGGTTTGCCCCGGGTGCGCACCTCGCCTGCACCTTGGCCGGGGTGGGCACCTTGGCTGGGTTTGCCCAGGGTGCGCTCCGAAGCGGGGTTACTGGAGCGCCCCCTCTTTTTTTGTCAGAGAGTTTGGTGGGGTTTCTCGCATTGGCTCTTCCCAGGCCCGGTTGTTGGGTGCGCTCCCACCCTGGCGCGCGCGAAGTTGGAAGTTGGGTTAATTGCCCGGGCGCGCACCTTCGCCAGGGTGGGCACCTTGGTGCGCAAACCTTGGCTGGGCTGCGCACCAGGGCGGGCTCAAGATGGCACCAGCATTCCCTTTTTCTCACTATCTTTCAAAACGGAAATTTTAAAATCTCGTTTTTTTTTTGCCTTTTATGGAAATTAGTGAAGGCATCGCATCAAAGGTGCGCACCTCGCTGCCCACCTTGGTGTGCTCCGAGGTGCCCACCACGGTGCGCAACGCCGGTGCGAACCCGGGAGCGCCCCGATGTGTGCTCCAAGGTGCGGCGTGCACGAAGTCGGACCCCGGTTTGCCCCGGGTGCGCACCTCGCGTGCACCTTGGTGCGCACACCTTGGCTGGGTTGCGCGGCCTGGTGGGCACCATGGTGCGCACCAAGGAGCGCTCCGAAGTGTGCTCCAAGGTGCGGCGTGCACGAAGTCGGAGCCCGGTTTGCCCCGGGTGCGCACCTTCGCCGCGGTGGGCACCATGGCGTGCACGAAGTCGGAGCCCGGTTTGCCCCGGGTGCGCACCTCGCGTGCACCTTCGCCGGGGTGGGCACCTCGGCTGGGTTGCGCGCCCTGGTGCGCACCAAGGAGCGCTCTGAAGTGTGCTCCAAGGTGCGGCGTGCACGAAGTCGGAGCCCGGTTTGCCCCGGGTGTGCACCTCGCGTGCACCTTCGCTGCGGTGGGCACCTTGGCTGGGTTGCGCGCCTTGGTGGGCACCATGCAGTGCACGAAGTCGGAGCCCGGTTTGCCCCGGGCGCGCACCTCCGCCAGGGTGGGCACCTTGGTGCGCACAACTTGCCTGGGCTGCGCACCAGGAAGGGCTCAAGATGGCACCCGCGTTCCGTTTTTTTCACTATCTTTCAGAACGGAAATTTTAAAATATCGTTTTTTTTTGCCTTTTCTGGAAATTAGTGAAGGCAGCGCATCAAAGGTGCGCAACGCTGGTGCGAACCTGGGAGCGCTCCGATGTGTGCTCCAAGGTGCGGCGTGCACGAAGTCGGACCCCGGTTTGCCCCGGGTGCGCACCTCGCGTGCACCTTGGTGCGCACACCTTGGCTGGGTTGCGCGCCCTGGTGGGCACCATGGTGCGCACCAAGGAGCGCTCCGAAGTGTGCTCCAAGGTGCGGCGTGCACGAAGTCGGAGCCCGGTTTGCCCCGGGTGCGCACCTCGCGTGCACCTTCGCCGCGGTGGGCACCATGGCGTGCACGAAGTCGGAGCCCGGTTTGCCCCGGGTGCGCACCTCGCGTGCACCTTCGCCGGGGTGGGCACCTTGGTGTGCAGACCTTGGCTGGGTTGCGCGCCCTGGTGGGCACCATGGTGCGCACCAAGGAGCGCTCCGAAGTGTGCTCCAAGGTGCGGCCTGCACGAAGTCGGAGCCCGGTTTGCCCCGGGTGTGCACCTCGGGTGGGCACCTTGGTGCGCATGCCTTGCCTGGGCTGCGCACCAGGGCGGGCTCAAGATGGCACCCGCGTTCCTTTTTTTTCACTATCTTTCAAAACGGAAATTTTAAAATCTCATTTTTTTTTGCCTTTTTCTGGAAATTAGTGAAGGCAGCGCATCAAAGGTGCGCACCTCGCTGCCCACCACGGTGCGCAACGCCGGTGGGCACCCGGGAGTGCTTCGAAGTGTGCTCCAAGGTGCTGCGTGCACGTTGTCGGAGCCCGGTTTGCCCCGGGTGCGCACCTCGCGTGCACCTTCGTCGGGGTGGGCACCTTGGCTGGGTTTGCCCCGGCTGCGCTCCGAAGCGGGGTTATTGGAGCGCCGCCTCTTTTTTTGTCGGAGCGTTTGGTGGGGTTTCTCGCATTGGCTCTTCCGAGGCCCGGTTGCCACCCTGGCGCGCACGAAGTCGGAAGTAGGGTTAATTGCCCGGGTGCGCACCTTTGCCAGGGTGGGCACCTTACCTGGGCTGCGCACCAGGGCGGGCTCAAGATGGCACGCGCGTTCCGTTTTTTTCACTATCTTTCAAAACGGAAATTTTAAAATCTCCTTTTTTTTTTGCCTTTTCTGGAAATTAGTGAAGGCAGCGCATCAAAGGTGCGCACCTCGCTGCCCACCTTGGTGTGCTCTGAGGTGCGCACCCGGGAGCGCTACGAAGTGTGCTCCAAGGTGCGGCGTGCACGTTGTCGGAGCCCGGTTTGCCCCGGGTGCGCACCTCGCCTGCACCTTGGCCGGGGTGGGCACCTTGGCTGGGTTTGCCCAGGGTGCGCTCCGAAGCGGGGTTACTGGAGCGCCCCCTCTTTTTTTGTCAGAGCGTTTGGTGGGGTTTCTCGCATTGGCTCTTCCCAGGCCCGGTTGTTGGGTGCGCTCCCACCCTGGCGCGCGCGAAGTTGGAAGTTGGGTTAATTGCCCGGGCGCGCACCTTCGCCAGGGTGGGCACCTTGGTGCGCACACCTTGGCTGGGCTGCGCACCAGGGCGGGCTCAAGATGGCACCAGCATTCCCTTTTTCTCACTATCTTTCAAAACGGAAATTTTAAAATCTCGTTTTTTTTTTGCCTTTTATGGAAATTAGTGAAGGCATCGCATCAAAGGTGCGCACCTCGCTGCCCACCTTGGTGTGCTCCGAGGTGCCCACCACGGTGCGCAACGCCGGTGCGAACCCGGGAGCGCCCCGATGTGTGCTCCAAGGTGCGGCGTGCACGAAGTCGGACCCCGGTTTGCCCCGGGTGCGCACCTCGCGTGCACCTTGGTGCGCACACCTTGGCTGGGTTGCGCGGCCTGGTGGGCACCATGGTGCGCACCAAGGAGCGCTCCGAAGTGTGCTCCAAGGTGCGGCGTGCACGAAGTCGGAGCCCGGTTTGCCCCGGGTACGCACCTCGCGTGCACCTTCGCCGGGGTGGGCACCTCGGCTGGGTTGCGCGCCCTGGTGCGCACCAAGGAGCGCTCCGAAGTGTGCTCCAAGGTGCGGCGTGCACGAAGTCGGAGCCCGGTTTGCCCCGGGTGCGCACCTTCGCCGCGGTGCGCACCATGGCGTGCACGAAGTCGGAGCCCGGTTTGCCCCGGGTGCGCACCTCGCGTGCACCTTCGGCGGGGTTGCGCGCCCTGGTGGGCACCATGGTGCGCACCAAGGAGCGCTCCGAAGTGTGCTCCAAGGTGCGGCGTGCACGAAGTCGGAGCCCGGTTTGCCCCGGGTGCGCACCTCGCGTGCACCTTCGGCGGGGTTGCGCGCCCTGGTGGGCACCATGGTGCGCACCAAGGAGCGCTCCGAAGTGTGCTCCAAGGTGCGGCGTGCACGAAGTCGGAGCCCGGTTTGCCCCGGGTGCGCACCTCGCGTGCACCTTCGCCGCGGTGGGCACCATGGCGTGCACGAAGTCGGAGCCCGGTTTGCCCCGGGTGCGCACCTCGCGTGCACCTTCGCCGGGGTGGGCACCTCGGCTGGGTTGCGCGCCCTGGTGCGCACCAAGGAGCGCTCCGAAGTGTGCTCCAAGGTGCGGCGTGCACGAAGTCGGAGCCCGGTTTGCCCCGGGTGCGCACCTCGCGTGCACCTTCGCCAGGGTGGGCACCTCGGTGCGCACACCTTCTCAATGTTTTCTTGCCTTTTCTGGAAATTGGTGAAGGCAGCGCATCAAAGGTGCGCACCTCGGTGTGCTCCGAGGTGCGAACCCGAGAGCGCTCCGAGGTGCCCACGAAGTCGAAAGTCGGGTTAATTGCATTGTTTTCCCCGGGTGCGCTCCGAGGTGCGCAACATCGGCGCGCACCAAGGAGGGCTCCGAAGTGTGCTCCAAGGTGCGCACGATGGCGTGCACCTCTGGTGCGCACGATTCGGAGCTCGGTTTGACCGGGGTGCGCACACCTTGGCTGGGTTGCGCACCTTTTGTGCGCTCCAAGGTGCGCACGAAGTCGGAGCTCGGTTTGCCCCGGGTGCGCACCTTCGCCAGGGTGCGCACCTTGATGCGCACGCCTTGGCTGGGCTGCGCACCTTGGTGGGCGCCATGGTGCGCACCTTTCGTGCGCTCCAAGGTGCGCACGAAGTCGGAGCTCGGTTTGCCCCGGGTGCGCACCTTGGTGGGCGCCATGGTGCACTCCGAGGTGCCCAAGATTGGTGCGCACCAAGGAGCGCTCCGAAGTGCGCTCCAAGGTGCGCGCGAAGTCGAAAGTTGGGTTAATTGTCCGGTTTGCCTCGGGTGCGCACCTTGCGTGCACCTTCGCCAGGGTGGGCGCCTTGGTGCGCACACCTTGGCTGGGCTGCGCACACCTTGGCACCCGCGTTTCCTTCATTTTAAATTTTTTTTTTTTACAATCTCTCAAGTGGGAAATTCTATAATCTCAACTTTTTTTGCCTTTTCAGGAAACTTTTGAATGGAGCGCATCATTGGTGCGCTCCGAAGTGTGCTCCAAAGCTCTCTCCAGCTGCGTGCACCTGCCCCGGCCGCGCACCCGGCCCCGCCCAGCTTCGCTCACCTGTCCCGGGCGTCTGGTGCGGAACCTTAGAGTAAGAAACATCACCGTGCACCTTGGCCAACGTGCGCGACTCGACCGAGCGCGCACTGGCCGAGGTGCACACCGATTTCACCTGGGTGCGCGCGCAGCACCTCGGGCGCACCGGGGTGCGCGCACAACGCCCGGGTTGCACCGTGGCCTGTGTGCTCGGGGCGCCTCGGGTGCGCGCTCGGTGTCGCCCCCGCGCGCGCGGTAGTGCGGGCAGCGCACCCCGGCCCGGCCCGGCCCCGACGAGAACGCAAACGGGCAAAAGGTTTATTCAAATAGCATTGCGACGCCCGGCGAAAAACTAAAAAAGGGTGCAACACCGGGACTTCCCGGGAGGTCACCCATCCCAGTACTACTCCGGCCCAAGCGCGCTTAACTGCGGAGTTCTGATGGGATCCGGTGCACTAACGCTGGTATGATCGCACCCGTTATGAGCTTGTCGCAGTGTGTACTTAGCAAACCGCGACCCACGTGCGAATCCACCCCGGCCACCCACCCCCGTCGAGGTGCACACCCTCCCTCGCGAAGTGCGCCCCGTTCGCCAAGTGTGAGCCCTGCCCGGGTGCGCGCACCTTGCTAGGGCGTCGGGTGTGCACCCGGCCCGGCCTACGTGCGTGCACCTGGAGGGGGCGTCGTGTGCGTGCAGTGTCCCGTCTGCAACGCGGTGCCCACACACCACCTCGGGCGCAACGACCTGCGCTCACATGTGGGCCGAGTGCACCTTGGTGCATGTTCGGGGCGCCTCGGGTGCACGCTCGATCTTGCCCCGGTGCACCAAGGCGCTCGGTTTGCCCCGGGTGCGCACTTGGTGCAAGGTGGGCACCCAAAATAGGGATCAAGCACCAAAACACAAGTTTCGGGATGCAAAATGGGACCCAAGGACCACAAATGCGTTCCAAGACCCATGATGGGTCCACGAGAACAAAAATGTGTTCCGAGACTTAATAAACAAATATTGGGTTTTAGGAGAAGAAACATGCTCTGATGCCCAAAACGAGAATCGACCCCGAAAAGGCCACAGGCCAAAAGTGGGATGCGAGACAAAAAAAAATGGGACCCGAGGACCAAAATTGGGTTCCCAGGTCGAAGACAGGGCAACCGGACAAGAAACGACCTCTAAGGCTCGAAATGAGTCCCGACGACTAAAACTTGACAAGAAGCACCCATCAGGCACCCAACTCGACACCCATGGGATGCCGACCCACCCGGGCTTCCACCTAGCACACCTTGGCACCCACCCACCCTCGCACCCAACCTCGCACCCAACTTAGCACCTTTGAACCCACATTGGCACTCACCCTGACCCTGGCACCTTGGAACCCACATTGGCACTCACCTTGACCCTGGCACCCACCTTTGCACTCACCTTGGGACCCACCCTGGCTCCCACCTCGGCACCCACCCAGACACCCACCTTGGTTCCTTGGCACCCACCTTGGATCCTTGGCACCCACCCCGACACCCACCTTGGCACGCAACTTGGCTACTTGCCACCCACCTTGGCTCCTTGACGCCCACCCCGACAACCACCCCGTGACCTACCCTGGCTAGGGTTGGTGCACACCCACCCTGGTGCCCACCTTGGCACCCACCCTATGACCCACCTTGGCACGCACCTTAGTACCCACCCCGTTACCCACCCTAGGACCCACCCCGTGACCCACCTTGGCCAGGGTGGGTGCACCCACCCTGGTGCCCACCTTGGCACCCACCCATCCTAGCACCCAGCCTGTGACCGGGCTTGGAACCCAACCTTGCACCCGCACCCGTCTTGGCCAGTGTGGGTGCGCACCCATCCTGGCACCCACGTTGTGACACACCCTTTAACCCACGCACCCTAGCACCCACGTTGGCACCCACCTTGGAACCCAACCTAGCAACTTGGCACCCACCCCGTGACCCACCTTGGCATCCACCATAGCAGTCGCCGACTTGGCACCCACCTCGGCACCCACCTTGACACTTGTGGACCCACCTTGCCACTCACCCTAGCATCGACCCATCCTAGCACCCACCCTGGCACCTTTGCACCCTAGCACTCACCCATCCTAGCACCTAACCTGTGACCCACCTTGACACTCACCCTCGCACCCACCTTGGAACCCAACCTAGCACCCACCCACCCTGACACCAACCCTAGCACCTACCCACCCTTGCACCCACCCTGTGACCCATCTTGGCACCCACCCATCCTACCACTCAACCTATCACCCACCTTCTCACCCACCTTGGCATCCACCTTAGCACCCACCCACACTGGCACCTTGGCACCCACCTCGGGCAAGGTGGGTGCACACCCACCCTGGCACCCAATTTAGAACCCACCGAGCATGTTACCCACCTTGGCACCCACATTGCAGCCCACCCTAGTACCCACCCTATGACCCACATTGGCATCCACACCCTAGCACCCAGGCACCTCGACACCCGCCTTGACACCCACCCTAGCACTGAACCTGTGACCCACCTTGGAACTCACCCTAGAACCCACCCACCCTGTGAACCACCTTGGCATCCACCTTAGCACCCACCCACCTTGGCACCCACTCTAGCACTCACCCATCCTAACACCCAACTTGTTACCCACCTTGGCACCCGCCCTCGCGTCCACCTTGAAACCCACCCTAGCACCCACCCACGCAGGAGCCCACCTTGGCACCCAACCTAACACCCACGCATCCTGGCACCCAACTTGTGACCCACCTTGGAACCCACCCTAGTACCCACCTTTGAACCCACTATATCACCAACCCACCTTGGCACCCACCCTATGACCCTCTTTGGAATCCACCCTAGCACGCACCCACCCTGGCACCCACCATGGAGCGCACCCTAGCACCCACCCACCTCGGCACGCACCTCAACACCCACCTTGGTGTGCGCACTGCGCCAACCTCTCAAAGACCCTATGTGGTGCGCTCCAAAGTGTACACCTTTGGTGCGCTCCAAGGTGCGCACCTTTGGTGCACACCGAGGTGCACACCAAAGTGTGCACCGAGGTGAGCACCAAAGTGCACTCCAGGGTGCACACCAAGGCGTGCACCTTTGGTGCGGTCAATGCAAACGAATTCGGAAGTTGGGGTCGATGTCCTAATCGCTGCTGCAGACTACACGTATGAGAATCGGACAAATAGCTTTATATAGGGGAGGTGTTGCGTTTGATGGGTCGACTCCCCTGGTTGTGTGCACTGCACCAACTTCAAAGACCCTGTCTTGTTTAAGAAGTCAAAAGTTGGGGTGGATGTCCTAATCATTGCTGCAGTCTACGCATGTATGAGAATCAGACAAATAGCTTATATAGGGGAGGTGTTGCATTCGGTGGGTTGACTCCCCTGGTTGTGCGCACTGCGCCAACCTCAAAGACCCCGCATAGCAGAAGAAGTCGGAAGTCGGATTTTGGTGAGCACCAAGGCGTGCACCTTTGGTGCGGTCAACGCAGACGAATTCAGAAGTTGGGGTGGATGTCCTAATCGTTGTTGCAGGCTACACATGTATGAGAATCAGACAAATAGCTTATATAGGGGAGGTGTTGGGTTTGATGGGTCAACTCCCTTGGTTGTGCGCATTACGCCAACCTCAAAGACCTTGTTTTCGTTAAGAAGTCAAAAGTTGGGGTCAATGTCCTAATGGCTCCTGCAGGCTACACATGTATGAGAATCGGACAAATAGCTTATATAGGGGAGGTGTTGGGTTTGATGGGTCGACTCCCCTGGTTGTGCGCATTACGTCAACCTCAAAGACCTTGTTTTCGTTAAGAAGTCAAAAGTTGGGGTCGATGTCCTAATTGCTCCTGTAGACTACACATGTATGAGAATCAGACAAATAGCTTATATAGGGGAGGTGTTGGGTTTGATGGGTTGACTCCCCTAGTTGTTCGCATTACACCAACCTCAAAGACCTTGTTTTCGTTTAGAAGCCGAAAGTTGGGGTCGATGTCCTAATTGCTCCTGCAGGCTACGCATGTATGAGAATCAGACAAATAGCTTATATAGGGGAGGTGTTGGGTTTGATGGGTCGACTCCCCTGGTTGTGCGCATTGCGCCAACCTCAAAGACCCTGCATTGCGGATGAAGTCGAAAGTCAGAGTTTGGTGTGCTACAAGGTGTGGTCGAAGGTGCTCACCTAGGTGTGCACCTTTGGAGCACAGGAAAAGTGCCCTCCAAAAGTGCGCACCTTTGGAGTGCACAAAAGTGCCCTCCAAAAGTGCGCACCTTTGGAGCGCAGAAAAGTGCCCTCCAAAAAGTGCCCTCCAAAAGTGCGCACCTTTGGAGCGCAGAAAAGTGCCCTCCAAAAAGTGCCCTCCAAAAGTGCGCACCTTTGGAGCGCAGAAAAGTGCCCTCCAAAAAGTGCCCTCCAAAAGTGCGCACCTTTGGAGCGCAGAAAAGTGCCCTCCAAAAAGTGCCCTCCAAAAGTGCGCACCTTTGGAGCGCAGAAAAGTGCCCTCCAAAAAGTGCCCTCCAAAAGTGCGCACCTTTGGAGCGCAGAAAAGTGCCCTCCAAAAAGTGCCCTCCAAAAGTGCGCACCTTTGGAGCGCAGAAAAGTGCCCTCCAAAAAGTGCCCTCCAAAAGTGCGCACCTTTGGAGCGCAGAAAAGTGCCCTCCAAAAAGTGCCCTCCAAAAGTGCGCACCTTTGGAGCGCAGAAAAGTGCCCTCCAAAAAGTGCCCTCCAAAAGTGCGCACCTTTGGAGCGCAGAAAAGTGCCCTCCAAAAAGTGCCCTCCAAAAGTGCGCACCTTTGGAGCGCAGAAAAGTGCCCTCCAAAAAGTGCCCTCCAAAAGTGCGCACCTTTGGAGCGCAGAAAAGTGCCCTCCAAAAGTGCGCACCTTTGGAGCGCACAAAAGTGCCCTCCAAAAGTGCGCACTTTTGGTGCGCACCAAGGCGCTGGTTCGGTCGTTGCAGGCGAGTTCGGAAGTTGGGGTCGATGTCCTGAGCGGAGGTGCAAACTACACAGGTGTCGGAATCGGACAAATAGCTTATATAGGGGAGGTGTATGCTTCGATGGGTCGACTCCCCAGGTTGAGCGCACCGCGCCAACCTCAAAGACCCTACGGTATGGATGAAGTCGGAAGTTGGGTCCGATGACCGATTCGATTAGTAGGTATGCTCATGAGGTCGGAATTTGGGTCCGATGACCTGCCATGTGCAGGAAGGCGAATGTTGACACTGTGCGTTGCAAGGTGCACACCAAGGCGCTGGTGCGGTCTTTTTAGTCGAGTTCGGAAGTTGGGGTCGATGTCCTGATCGGAGGTGCAAGCTACACAGGTGTGGGAATCGGACAAATAGCTTATATAGGGGAGGTGTATGCTTCGTTGGGTCGACTCCCCGGGTTGAGCGCACCGCGCCAACCTCAAAGACCCTACGGTATGGATGAAGTCGGAAGTTGGGTCCGATGACCGATTCGATATGTAGGCATACTCGCGAGGTCGGAATTTGGGTCCGATGACCTGCCACGTGCAGGAAGGCGAATGTTGGCACTGTGCGTTGCAAGGTGCGCACCAAGGCGCTGGTTCGGTCGTTGGAGGCGAGTTCGGAAGTTGGGGTCGATGTCTTGATCGGAGGTGCAAACTACACAGGTGTGGGAATCGGACAAATAGCTTATATAGGGGAGGTGTATGCTTCGTTGGGTCGACTCCCCGGGTTGAGCGCACCGCGCCAACCTCAAAGACCCTACGGTATGGATGAAGTCGGAAGTTGGGTCCGATGACCGATTCGATATGTAGGCATACTCGCGAGGTCGGAATTTGGGTCCGATGACCTGCCATGTGCAGGAAGGCGAATGTTGGGACTGTGCGTCGCAAGGTGCGCACCAAGGCGCTGGTGCCGTCGTTGCAGTCGAGTTCGGAAGTTGGGGTCGATGTCCTGGTCAGAGGTGCAAACTACACAGGTGTGGGAATCGGACAAATAGCTTATATAGGGGAGGTGTATGCTTCGATGGGTCGACTCCCTGGGTTGAGCGCACCGCGCCAACCTCAAAGACCCTACAGTATGGATGAAGTCGGAAGTTGGGTCCGATGACCGATTCGATACGTAGGCATATTGGCGAGGTCTGAATTTGTGTCCGATGACCTGCCATGCGCAGGAAGGCGGAATTTGGGTCCGATGACCGAGTTGATGGCGTGCCATGCGCAGAAAGGCGGAATTTGGGTCCGATGACCGAGTTGATGTTGATGGCCCGCCATGCACAGGAAGGCGGAATTTGGGTCCGATGACCGATTTGAAGGCGTGCCATACGCAAAAAGGCGGAGTTTGGGTCCGATGACCGAGTTGATATTGATGGCCCGCCATGCGCAGGAAGGCGGAATTTGGGTCCGATGACCTGACATACGCATGGAGTCCGACTCGGGGGCCGATGTTCGATTCGATGACTTGCATTGTGGGTAAAGTCGGAAGTTGTGGTCTTTGACCCGATTCGATGACCAGACTTCGGCTGCTTGAGAATCGGACAAATAACTTATATAGGGGAGGTAGTGTTCTCGAGCATCCTCCCCCCGTGCCCGTTTATGTCGATTGATGCTGGTGCTCGACTGGTTGGAGCGCTCGGATGCAAAAATCTTGCACCAGGATTTATCGATTGTGATGGACACGGCAAGTCTCCTGATTGCTATGCAGGAGCTCATCGTGAATCTCTATGCGGCCTTGGTATGGACTCGACCTGCGGAATGGTTCGGCAATGGTAGTCGCTCCAACACGTCCTTGCAATGGCCACAGAGGTGATTCGACTAGAGCTCCAGTCTAGCTTTTGGGTTGCTTGGCGGACTGGTATAGCCGCGATCGAGTTCCGGCCATGAACGTTTTAGATAGCTCTTGGGCTTTCTGGGACGGAAGTCGGAAGTTTGGGCTGTTGTCCGATTTGATGACCATTCTTCGGATGTGTGAGAATCGGACAAATAACTTATATAGGGGACTGTGTTGTCTCACGCAGCCCCCTCCGTGCCCCTCTATCTCGACCGATGTTGGTGCTTGAAAGGGTTGGGATCGCTCGGATTTATAAACGTGCACCACCATTTGTCGAGTGTGAGGGACGCGGCAGGTCTCCTAAATGCTATGCGGGCGCTCTCTGAGAATCTCTATCCGGCCTCGACACAGACTAGTCTTGCTGAATGGTTTGGCACTGGTAGTCGATCCAACACGTCGTTGTTGTGGCCGCCTAGGCGATTCGATTCGAGCCCCCGTCTAGCTTTTGGGTTGCTTGGCGGATTTTGCCCTATCCGCAAGTGAGCTCGGTCCCTAAACGTTCGAGAAACCCGATTGCTATGCGCCGACTCTCTTTCTTGCGAGCCTCCATCTAGCTTTTGGGTCTCTACGGAACGGAAGTCGGAATCTGGGACCGTTGTTTGATTCGACGAGGCAGACTACGGTTGTGCGAGAATCGGACAAATAACTTATATAGGGGAGGTGTTGACTGGAGCATTCTCCCCCGTGCCCCTCTAACTCGACCAATGCTGGCGCTCGAACGGTGGTAGCGCTCGGATTTTCATTGAGCGCCAGCATTGGTCGATTTAGAGGGGCATGCGAGATTCCCGAATGCTATGCGAGGGCTCTAACGGAAATGTCTATTGGTTTCGGTATGGATGCAATTGCGAGTGGTTCGGCAAAGGTAGTCGTTCCGATGCGTCCATGTCGTGGCCAAATCGATAATTCGATTTGAGCCCTCGTATAGCATTTGGGTCTCTCGATGTGATTCCGCATTCCAGTCCCTTTGGGCACTGCTTGAGCCGCATCCCAGGGGGTTCCCTTCCCAATAATCTGCCTCGCAACCCGATTGCTATGCGGTGAGGCTCCTCGGCCGCCTCGGAACTATCTGTGTATCAGACGCATCGCGGGATAAGGGGTTGGCAACGGTAGTCGCCCCAAGCGCGTCCGATGCTTGGACCATTCCGAGGCGGCCCTGAAGCCTCTTCCGTCTAGCCGTTGGGTCCTTCTCGCCGCATCCCTCGCCTCGCACCCCGATTGCTATGCGGTGAGGCTCCTCGGCCGCCTCGGAACTATCTGTGTATCGGACGCGTCGCGGGATAAGGGGTTGTCACTGGTAGTCGCCCCAAGCGCGTCCGATGCTTGGACCATTCCGAGGCGGCCCTGAAGCCTCTTCCGTCTAGCCGTTGGGTCCTTCTCGCCGCATCCCTCGCCTCGCACCCCGATTGCTATGCGGTGAGGCTCCTCGGCCGCCTCGGAACTATCTGTGTATCGGACGCGTCGCGGGATAAGGGGTTGTCATTGGTAGTCGCCCCAAGCGCGTCCGATGCTTGGACCATTCCGAGGCGGCCCTGAAGCCTCTTCCGTCTAGCCGTTGGGTCCTTCTCGCCGCATCCCTCGCCTCACACCCCGATTGCTATGCGGTGAGGCTCCTCGGCCGCCTCGGAACTATCTGTGTATCGGACGCGTCGCGGGATAAGGGGTTGTCACTGGTAGTCGCCCCAAGCGCGTCCGATGCTTGGACCATTCCGAGGCGGCCCTGAAGCCTCTTCCGTCTAGCCGTTGGGTCCTTCTCGCCGCATCCCTCGCCTCGCACCCCGATTGCTATGCGGTGAGGCTCCTCGGCCGCCTCGGAACTATCTGTGTATCGGACGCGTCGCGGGATAAGGGGTTGTCACTGGTAGTCGCCCCAAGCGCGTTCGATGCTTGGACCATTCCGAGGCGGCCCTGAAGCCTCTTCCGTCTAGCCGTTGGGTCCTTCTCGCCGCATCCCTCGCCTCGCACCCCGATTGCTATGCGGTGAGGCTCCTCGGCCGCCTTGGAACTATCTGTGTATCGGACGCGTCGCGGGATAAGGGGTTGTCACTGGTAGTCGCCCCAAGCGCGTCCGATGCTTGGACCATTCCGAGGCGGACCCGAAGCCTCTTCCGTCTAGCCGTTGGGTCCTTCTCGCCGCATCCTTCGCCTCGCACCCCGATTGCTATGCGGTGAGGCTCCTCGGCCGCCTCGGAACTATCTGTGTATCGGACGCGTCGCGGGATAAGGGGTTGTCACTGGTAGTCGCCCCAAGCGCGTCCGATGCTTGGACCATTCCGAGGCGGACCCGAAGCCTCTTCCGTCTAGCCGTTGGGTCCTTCTCGCCGCATCCCTCGCCTCGCACCCCGATTGCTATGCGGTGAGGCTCCTCGGCCGCCTTGGAACTATCTGTGTATCGGACGCGTCGCGGGATAAGGGGTTGTCACTGGTAGTCGCCCCAAGCGCGTCCGATGCTTGGACCATTCCGAGGCGGACCCGAAGCCTCTTCCGTCTAGCCGTTGGGTCCTTCTCGCCGCATCCCTCGCCTCGCACCCCGATTGCTATGCGGTGAGGCTCCTCGGCCGCCTTGGAACTATCTGTGTATCGGACGCGTCGCGGGATAAGGGGTTGTCACTGGTAGTCGCCCCAAGCGCGTCCGATGCTTGGACCATTCCGAGGCGGACCCGAAGCCTCTTCCGTCTAGCCGTTGGGTCCTTCTCGCCGCATCCCTCGCCTCGCACCCCGATTGCTATGCGGTGAGGCTCCTCGGCCGCCTTGGAACTATCTGTGTATCGGACGCGTCGCGGGATAAGGGGTTGTCACTGGTAGTCGCCCCAAGCGCGTCCGATGCTTGGACCATTCCGAGGCGGCCCCGAAGCCTCTTCCGTGTAGCCGTTGGGTCGTTCTCGCCGCATCCCTCGCCTCGCACCCCGATTGCTATGCGGTGAGGCTCCTCGGCCGCCTTGGAACTATCTGTGTATCGGACGCGTCGTGGGATAAGGGGTTGTCACTGGTAGTCGCCCCAAGCGCGTCCGATGCTTGGACCATTCCGAGGCGGCCCCGAAGCCTCTTCCGTGTAGCCGTTGGGTCCTTCTCGCCGCATCCCTCGCCTCGCACCCCGATTGCTATGCGGTGAGGCTCCTCGGCCGCCTTGGAACTATCTGTGTATCGGACGCGTCGCGGGATAAGGGGTTGTCACTGGTAGTCGCCCCAAGCGCGTCCGATGCTTGGACCATTCCGAGGCGGACCTGAAGCCTCTTCCCTCTAGCCGTTGGGGCTTTCTCGCCGCATCCCTCGCCTCGCACCCTGATTGCTATGCTGTGAGGCTCCTCGGCCGCCTTGGAACTATCTGTGTATCGGACGCATCGCGGGATAAGGGGTTGGCAGTGGTAGTCGCCCCAAGCGCATCCGATGCTTGGACCATTCCGAGGCGGCCCTGCAGCCTCTTCCGTCTAGCCGTTGGGGCCATCTCGCCGCATCCCCCACCTCGCACCACGATTGCTATGCGGTGAGGCTCCTTGGCCGCCTCGGAACTATCTGTGTATCGGACGCATCGCGGGATAAGGGGTTGTCACTGGTAGTCGCCCCAAGCGCGTCCGATGCTTGGACTATTCCGAGGCGGCCCTGCAGCCTCTTCCGTCTAGCCGTTGGGGCCATCTCGCTGCATCCCCCACCTCCTCGGCCGCCTCGGAACTATCTGTGTATCGGACGCATCGCGGGATAAGGGGTTGGCAGTGGTAGTCGCCCCAAGCGCGTCCGATGCTTGGACTATTCCGAGGCAGCCCTGCAGCCTCTTCCGTCTAGCCTTTGGGGCCATCTCGCCGCATCCCTCGCCTCGCACCCCGATTGCTATGCGGTGAGGCTCCTCGGCCGCCTGGGAACTATCTTCGTATCGGACGCATCGCGGGATAAGGGGTTGTCACTGGTAGTCGCCCCAAGCGCGTCCGATGCTTGGACTATTCCGAGGCGGCCCTGTGGCCTCTTCCGTCTAGCCGTTGGGGCCATCTCGCCGCATCCCCCACCTCGCACCCCGATTGCTATGCGGTGAGGCTCTTCGGCCGCCTTGGAACTATCTTCGTATCGGACGCATCGCGGGATAAGGGGTTGTCACTGGTAGTGGCCCCAAGCGCGTCCGATGCTTGGACTATTCCGAGGCGGCCCTGCAGCCTCTTCCGTCTAGCCGTTGGGGCCATCTCGCCGCATCCCCCACCTCGCACCCCGATTGCTATGCGGTGAGGCTCCTCGGCCGCCTTGGAACTATCTTCGTATCGGACGCATCGCGGGATAAGGGGTTGTCACTGGTAGTCGCCCCAAGCGCGTCCGATGCTTGGACTATTCCGACGCGGCCCTGTGGCCTCTTCCGTCTAGCCGTTGGGGCCATCTCGCCGCATCCCCCACCTCGCACCCCGATTGCTATGCGGTGAGGCTCCTCGGCCGCCTTGGAACCATCTTCGTATCGGACGCATCGCGGGATAGGGGGCTGTCACTGGTAGTCGCCCCAAGCGTGTCCGATGCTTGGACCATTCCTAGGCGGCCCTGAAGCCTCTTCCGTCTAGCCGTTGGGGCCTTCCCGCCCCATCCCTCGCCTCGCACCCCCGATTGCTATGCGGTGAGGCTCCTCGGCCGCCTTGGAACCATCTGTGTATCGGACGCATCGCGGGATAAGGGGTTGGCACTGGCAGTCGCCCCAAGCGCGTCCGATGCTTGGACCATTCCGAGGTGGCCCTGAAGCCTCTTCCGTCTAGCCGTTGGGGCCTTCCCGCCCCATCCCTCGCCTCGCACCCCGATTGATATGCGGTGAGGCTCCTCGGCCGCCTTGGAACTATCTGTGTATCGGACGCATCGCGGGATAAGGGGTTGGCACTGGTAGTCGTCCCAATCGCATCCGATGCTTGGACCATTCCGAGGCGGCCCTGCAGCCTCTTCCGTTTAGCCGTCGGGGCCTTCCCGCCGCATCCCTCGCCTCGCATCCCGATTCCTATGCGGTGAGTCTTCTCGGCCGCCGCGGAACTATACCTGTTATTGCTACTGCATCCTTCGGCTGGTAACCTCCTCTGCCGCCTTGGAACGTTCTCTTTGTCGGACGCGTCGCGGGATAAGGGGTTGGCACTGGTAGTCGCCCCAAGCGCGCCCGATGCATAGACCGCTCCGAGTCGACCTTGCTTTCAGCCTCTCACATGCATAGACCTCTCTGAGTCGACCCTGCAGCCTCTCACGTTTAGCCTTTGGAATCTCGCCTCACAACATGATTGCTATCCTTGATGCATCCCTTGCCTCGAGCCCTGATTGCTTTCTTGGCTGCATCCCTCCTCTCCTCACAGCCCGGTTGTCATCACTGCTTCATCCGTCGCTTCATGCATTCTGGCTGCTGGGCCCTTCCCACCGCACACCTCGATTGCTATCTCTTCTGCATCACACACCCCGATTGCTATCTCTGCTACATCCCTCGGCTCTCACTTCTGCATCCTTCGCCTCACACCTCGATTGCTATCAATGCTGCATCCGTAACCTCACACCCCGATTGCTATGCGGGGAGGCTCCTTGGCCGCCTTGGAAATTTCTGTGTGTCGGACGCACCGCGGGATAAGGGGTTGGCACTGGTAGTCGCCCCAAGTGCGCCCGATTCTTAGACCGCTTCGAGGTGACCTCGTAGCCTCTTTCGTCCAGGCTTCCTGCCTTCAACGCCCTTTTTACACCTCGATTGCTATGCGCGGGCTCGTTGGCGTCTATCACCTCTCTGCGAAGAGTGGCACGATGATTGTTGGGGTAAATCGTAGCAGTCCGATCTCTGGCCTTGGGCCATTGTGAGGGCTGATCGATTTCCTGTGCGCATCTCGTGTTCGCCCAGTAACAGACTCGACGACTTGTAATCGGTCTTGTTCCCGATTGTTCCTGGAGGTAGTCTTCGGAACTCTTGGATTTGACCTGTCACTCGAACTGTCCTCTTCCGAGGATGCTTGTGTGTGTGTGCTTGTGCCATTTCCTTGGCGGTATTAACGAGATATTAAAGAGCGGAGTGAGCGCCTCGCCCAGCTATGTTTGGGGCTCTCACTCCCTTACCCGGTGTGCGACCGCTTTGCACGTAGGTTGCGGAGCATCGCGACTCTTTCGATGTTTGGCGGTTGTCTTCCGGTGATGCGTTGGTCCCGAAGTGCACGTTACTAGCATTTCTGCCATTGTTCTCGATCTTTGGCACGTTCCTTCGTTGCAATTGGATATATATCTCCGTTTATACGCGCAGGCTTCTCCCGCCTATTCAGCGCTGTCCCACTCTCAGCACTCTCGTGGTCTCCTTGGCTTCTCTCTCCCGTGAGCGAGCTCTCTTCTCGAGTCTTTTCCATGTCCCATGGAGGTTGCCTTGCGAAATTCGGGCACACAAACGTGACCGGATAAGAGCGGAATTGCCTATGAGGAGAAGCTCACCTTAGGGAGCAGCAATGCCGAGTGTTTCGACAGAGGGTAGAGGGGGCGTTGTTTGGGCGGTTGCACAAAAGAGTGCTACGTTTGCACTGAAGGTTGCTTCTTCGTCTCCGACGAACTCTTCGAGGCAAAAAAGCTTGTTTACGGGGTCGAGGTGGGACTGTTCGTGCGAGTTGCGCCACCAAAAGTGCGTAGGGGGCATATACCTGGGAAATGGATGTCTCTGAGTGGC
>NW_026729147.1:60000-90000 GCF_030272615.1 Cryptomeria japonica
CTTTTTTTTTTGCCTTTTCTGGAAATTAGTGAAGGCAGCGCATCAAAGGTGCGCACCTCGCTGCCCACCTTGGTGTGCTCTGAGGTGCGCACCCGGGAGCGCTACGAAGTGTGCTCCAAGGTGCGGCGTGCACGTTGTCGGAGCCCGGTTTGCCCCGGGTGCGCACCTCGCCTGCACCTTGGCCGGGGTGGGCACCTTGGCTGGGTTTGCCCAGGGTGCGCTCCGAAGCGGGGTTACTGGAGCGCCCCCTCTTTTTTTGTCAGAGCGTTTGGTGGGGTTTCTCGCATTGGCTCTTCCCAGGCCCGGTTGTTGGGTGCGCTCCCACCCTGGCGCGCGCGAAGTTGGAAGTTGGGTTAATTGCCCGGGCGCGCACCTTCGCCAGGGTGGGCACCTTGGTGCGCACACCTTGGCTGGGCTGCGCACCAGGGCGGGCTCAAGATGGCACCAGCATTCCCTTTTTCTCACTATCTTTCAAAACGGAAATTTTAAAATCTCGTTTTTTTTTTGCCTTTTATGGAAATTAGTGAAGGCATCGCATCAAAGGTGCGCACCTCGCTGCCCACCTTGGTGTGCTCCGAGGTGCCCACCACGGTGCGCAACGCCGGTGCGAACCCGGGAGCGCCCCGATGTGTGCTCCAAGGTGCGGCGTGCACGAAGTCGGACCCCGGTTTGCCCCGGGTGCGCACCTCGCGTGCACCTTGGTGCGCACACCTTGGCTGGGTTGCGCGGCCTGGTGGGCACCATGGTGCGCACCAAGGAGCGCTCCGAAGTGTGCTCCAAGGTGCGGCGTGCACGAAGTCGGAGCCCGGTTTGCCCCGGGTACGCACCTCGCGTGCACCTTCGCCGGGGTGGGCACCTCGGCTGGGTTGCGCGCCCTGGTGCGCACCAAGGAGCGCTCCGAAGTGTGCTCCAAGGTGCGGCGTGCACGAAGTCGGAGCCCGGTTTGCCCCGGGTGCGCACCTTCGCCGCGGTGCGCACCATGGCGTGCACGAAGTCGGAGCCCGGTTTGCCCCGGGTGCGCACCTCGCGTGCACCTTCGGCGGGGTTGCGCGCCCTGGTGGGCACCATGGTGCGCACCAAGGAGCGCTCCGAAGTGTGCTCCAAGGTGCGGCGTGCACGAAGTCGGAGCCCGGTTTGCCCCGGGTGCGCACCTCGCGTGCACCTTCGGCGGGGTTGCGCGCCCTGGTGGGCACCATGGTGCGCACCAAGGAGCGCTCCGAAGTGTGCTCCAAGGTGCGGCGTGCACGAAGTCGGAGCCCGGTTTGCCCCGGGTGCGCACCTCGCGTGCACCTTCGCCGCGGTGGGCACCATGGCGTGCACGAAGTCGGAGCCCGGTTTGCCCCGGGTGCGCACCTCGCGTGCACCTTCGCCGGGGTGGGCACCTCGGCTGGGTTGCGCGCCCTGGTGCGCACCAAGGAGCGCTCCGAAGTGTGCTCCAAGGTGCGGCGTGCACGAAGTCGGAGCCCGGTTTGCCCCGGGTGCGCACCTCGCGTGCACCTTCGCCAGGGTGGGCACCTCGGTGTGCTCCGAGGTGCGAACCCGAGAGCGCTCCGAGGTGCCCACGAAGTCGAAAGTCGGGTTAATTGCATTGTTTTCCCCGGGTGCGCTCCGAGGTGCGCAACATCGGCGCGCACCAAGGAGGGCTCCGAAGTGTGCTCCAAGGTGCGCACGATGGCGTGCACCTCTGGTGCGCACGATTCGGAGCTCGGTTTGACCGGGGTGCGCACACCTTGGCTGGGTTGCGCACCTTTTGTGCGCTCCAAGGTGCGCACGAAGTCGGAGCTCGGTTTGCCCCGGGTGCGCACCTTCGCCAGGGTGCGCACCTTGATGCGCACGCCTTGGCTGGGCTGCGCACCTTGGTGGGCGCCATGGTGCGCACCTTTCGTGCGCTCCAAGGTGCGCACGAAGTCGGAGCTCGGTTTGCCCCGGGTGCGCACCTTGGTGGGCGCCATGGTGCACTCCGAGGTGCCCAAGATTGGTGCGCACCAAGGAGCGCTCCGAAGTGCGCTCCAAGGTGCGCGCGAAGTCGAAAGTTGGGTTAATTGTCCGGTTTGCCTCGGGTGCGCACCTTGCGTGCACCTTCGCCAGGGTGGGCGCCTTGGTGCGCACACCTTGGCTGGGCTGCGCACACCTTGGCACCCGCGTTTCCTTCATTTTAAATTTTTTTTTTTTACAATCTCTCAAGTGGGAAATTCTATAATCTCAACTTTTTTTGCCTTTTCAGGAAACTTTTGAATGGAGCGCATCATTGGTGCGCTCCGAAGTGTGCTCCAAAGCTCTCTCCAGCTGCGTGCACCTGCCCCGGCCGCGCACCCGGCCCCGCCCAGCTTCGCTCACCTGTCCCGGGCGTCTGGTGCGGAACCTTAGAGTAAGAAACATCACCGTGCACCTTGGCCAACGTGCGCGACTCGACCGAGCGCGCACTGGCCGAGGTGCACACCGATTTCACCTGGGTGCGCGCGCAGCACCTCGGGCGCACCGGGGTGCACGCACAACGCCCGGGTTGCACCGTGGCCTGTGTGCTCGGGGCGCCTCGGGTGCGCGCTCGGTGTCGCCCCCGCGCGCGCGGTAGTGCGGGCAGCGCACCCCGGCCCGGCCCGGCCCCGACGAGAACGCAAACGGGCAAAAGGTTTATTCAAATAGCATTGCGACGCCCGGCGAAAAACTAAAAAAGGGTGCAACACCGGGACTTCCCGGGAGGTCACCCATCCCAGTACTACTCCGGCCCAAGCGCGCTTAACTGCGGAGTTCTGATGGGATCCGGTGCACTAACGCTGGTATGATCGCACCCGTTATGAGCTTGTCGCAGTGTGTACTTAGCAAACCGCGACCCACGTGCGAATCCACCCCGGCCACCCACCCCCGTCGAGGTGCACACCCTCCCTCGCGAAGTGCGCCCCGTTCGCCAAGTGTGAGCCCTGCCCGGGTGCGCGCACCTTGCTAGGGCGTCGGGTGTGCACCCGGCCCGGCCTACGTGCGTGCACCTGGAGGGGGCGTCGTGTGCGTGCAGTGTCCCGTCTGCAACGCGGTGCCCACACACCACCTCGGGCGCAACGACCTGCGCTCACATGTGGGCCGAGTGCACCTTGGTGCATGTTCGGGGCGCCTCGGGTGCACGCTCGATCTTGCCCCGGTGCACCAAGGCGCTCGGTTTGCCCCGGGTGCGCACTTGGTGCAAGGTGGGCACCCAAAATAGGGATCAAGCACCAAAACACAAGTTTCGGGATGCAAAATGGGACCCAAGGACCACAAATGCGTTCCAAGACCCATGATGGGTCCACGAGAACAAAAATGTGTTCCGAGACTTAATAAACAAATATTGGGTTTTAGGAGAAGAAACATGCTCTGATGCCCAAAACGAGAATCGACCCCGAAAAGGCCACAGGCCAAAAGTGGGATGCGAGACAAAAAAAAATGGGACCCGAGGACCAAAATTGGGTTCCCAGGTCGAAGACAGGGCAACCGGACAAGAAACGACCTCTAAGGCTCGAAATGAGTCCCGGCGACTAAAACTTGACAAGAAGCACCCATCAGGCACCCAACTCGACACCCATGGGATGCCGACCCACCCGGGCTTCCACCTAGCACACCTTGGCACCCACCCACCCTCGCACCCAACCTCGCACCCAACTTAGCACCTTTGAACCCACATTGGCACTCACCCTGACCCTGGCACCTTGGAACCCACATTGGCACTCACCTTGACCCTGGCACCCACCTTTGCACTCACCTTGGGACCCACCCTGGCTCCCACCTCGGCACCCACCCAGACACCCACCTTGGTTCCTTGGCACCCACCTTGGATCCTTGGCACCCACCCCGACACCCACCTTGGCACGCAACTTGGCTACTTGCCACCCATCTTGGCTCCTTGACGCCCACCCCGACAACCACCCCGTGACCTACCCTGGCTAGGGTTGGTGCACACCCACCCTGGTGCCCACCTTGGCACCCACCCTATGACCCACCTTGGCACGCACCTTAGTACCCACCCCGTTACCCACCCTAGGACCCACCCCGTGACCCACCTTGGCCAGGGTGGGTGCCTTGGTGCGCACAACTTGCCTGGGCTGCACACCAGGGCGGGCTCAAGATGGCACCCGCGTTCCGTTTTTTTCACTATCTTTCAAAACGGAAATTTTAAAATCTCATTTTTTTCTTTTTTTTGCCTTTTCTGGAAATTAGTGAAGGCAGCGCATCAAAGGTGCGCAATGCTGGTGCGAACCCGGGAGCGCTCCGATGTGTGCTCCAAGGTGCGGCGTGCACGAAGTCCGAGCCCGGTTTGCCCCGGGTGCGCACCTCGCGTGCACCTTCGCCGGGGTGAGCACCTTGGCTGGGTTGCGCGCCCTGGTGCGTACCAAGGAGCGCTCTGAAGTGTGCTCCAAGGTGCGGCGTGCACGAAGTCGGAGCCCGGTTTGCCCCGGGTGTGCACCTCGGGTGCGCACCTCGCGTGCACCTTCGCTGCGGTGGGCACCTTGGCTGGGTTGCGCGCCTTGGTGGGCACCATGCAGTGCACGAAGTCGGAGCCCGGTTTGCCCCGGGCGCGCACCTCCGCCAGGGTGGGCACCTTGGTGCGCACAACTTGCCTGGGCTGCGCACCAGGAAGGGCTCAAGATGGCACCCGCGTTCCGTTTTTTTCACTATCTTTCAGAACGGAAATTTTAAAATATCGTTTTTTTTTGCCTTTTCTGGAAATTAGTGAAGGCAGCGCATCAAAGGTGCGCAACGCTGGTGCGAACCTGGGAGCGCTCCGATGTGTGCTCCAAGGTGCGGCGTGCACAAAGTCGGAGCCCGGTTTGCCCCGGGTGCGCCCTGGTGGGCACCATGGTGCGCACCAAGGAGCGCTCCGAAGTGTGCTCCAAGGTGCGGCCTGCACGAAGTCGGAGCCCGGTTTGCCCCGGGTGTGCACCTCGGGTGGGCACCTTGGTGCGCATGCCTTGCCTGGGCTGCGCACCAGGGCGGGCTCAAGATGGCACCCGCGTTCCTTTTTTTTCACTATCTTTCAAAACGGAAATTTTAAAATCTCATTTTTTTTTGCCTTTTTCTGGAAATTAGTGAAGGCAGCGCATCAAAGGTGCGCACCTCGCTGCCCACCACGGTGCGCAACGCCGGTGGGCACCCGGGAGTGCTTCGAAGTGTGCTCCAAGGTGTTGCGTGCACGTTGTCGGAGCCCGGTTTGCCCCGGGTGCGCACCTCGCGTGCACCTTCGTCGGGGTGGGCACCTTGGCTTGGTTTGCCCCGGCTGCGCTCCGAAGCGGGGTTATTGGAGCGCCGCCTCTTTTTTTGTCGGAGCGTTTGGTGGGGTTTCTCGCATTGGCTCTTCCGAGGCCCGGTTGCCACCCTGGCGCGCACGAAGTCGGAAGTAGGGTTAATTGCCCGGGTGCGCACCTTTGCCAGGGTGGCACCTTACCTGGGCTGCGCACCAGGGCGGGCTCAAGATGGCACGCGCGTTCCGTTTTTTTCACTATCTTTCAAAACGGAAATTTTAAAATCTCCTTTTTTTTTTGCCTTTTCTGGAAATTAGTGAAGGCAGCGCATCAAAGGTGCGCACCTCGCTGCCCACCTTGGTGTGCTCTGAGGTGCGCACCCGGGAGCGCTACGAAGTGTGCTCCAAGGTGCGGCGTGCACGTTGTCGGAGCCCGGTTTGCCCCGGGTGCGCACCTCGCCTGCACCTTGGCCGGGGTGGGCACCTTGGCTGGGTTTGCCCAGGGTGCGCTCCGAAGCGGGGTTACTGGAGCGCCCCCTCTTTTTTTGTCAGAGAGTTTGGTGGGGTTTCTCGCATTGGCTCTTCCCAGGCCCGGTTGTTGGGTGCGCTCCCACCCTGGCGCGCGCGAAGTTGGAAGTTGGGTTAATTGCCCGGGCGCGCACCTTCGCCAGGGTGGGCACCTTGGTGCGCAAACCTTGGCTGGGCTGCGCACCAGGGCGGGCTCAAGATGGCACCAGCATTCCCTTTTTCTCACTATCTTTCAAAACGGAAATTTTAAAATCTCGTTTTTTTTTTGCCTTTTATGGAAATTAGTGAAGGCATCGCATCAAAGGTGCGCACCTCGCTGCCCACCTTGGTGTGCTCCGAGGTGCCCACCACGGTGCGCAACGCCGGTGCGAACCCGGGAGCGCCCCGATGTGTGCTCCAAGGTGCGGCGTGCACGAAGTCGGACCCCGGTTTGCCCCGGGTGCGCACCTCGCGTGCACCTTGGTGCGCACACCTTGGCTGGGTTGCGCGGCCTGGTGGGCACCATGGTGCGCACCAAGGAGCGCTCCGAAGTGTGCTCCAAGGTGCGGCGTGCACGAAGTCGGAGCCCGGTTTGCCCCGGGTGCGCACCTTCGCCGCGGTGGGCACCATGGCGTGCACGAAGTCGGAGCCCGGTTTGCCCCGGGTGCGCACCTCGCGTGCACCTTCGCCGGGGTGGGCACCTCGGCTGGGTTGCGCGCCCTGGTGCGCACCAAGGAGCGCTCTGAAGTGTGCTCCAAGGTGCGGCGTGCACGAAGTCGGAGCCCGGTTTGCCCCGGGTGTGCACCTCGCGTGCACCTTCGCTGCGGTGGGCACCTTGGCTGGGTTGCGCGCCTTGGTGGGCACCATGCAGTGCACGAAGTCGGAGCCCGGTTTGCCCCGGGCGCGCACCTCCGCCAGGGTGGGCACCTTGGTGCGCACAACTTGCCTGGGCTGCGCACCAGGAAGGGCTCAAGATGGCACCCGCGTTCCGTTTTTTTCACTATCTTTCAGAACGGAAATTTTAAAATATCGTTTTTTTTTGCCTTTTCTGGAAATTAGTGAAGGCAGCGCATCAAAGGTGCGCAACGCTGGTGCGAACCTGGGAGCGCTCCGATGTGTGCTCCAAGGTGCGGCGTGCACGAAGTCGGACCCCGGTTTGCCCCGGGTGCGCACCTCGCGTGCACCTTGGTGCGCACACCTTGGCTGGGTTGCGCGCCCTGGTGGGCACCATGGTGCGCACCAAGGAGCGCTCCGAAGTGTGCTCCAAGGTGCGGCGTGCACGAAGTCGGAGCCCGGTTTGCCCCGGGTGCGCACCTCGCGTGCACCTTCGCCGCGGTGGGCACCATGGCGTGCACGAAGTCGGAGCCCGGTTTGCCCCGGGTGCGCACCTCGCGTGCACCTTCGCCGGGGTGGGCACCTTGGTGTGCAGACCTTGGCTGGGTTGCGCGCCCTGGTGGGCACCATGGTGCGCACCAAGGAGCGCTCCGAAGTGTGCTCCAAGGTGCGGCCTGCACGAAGTCGGAGCCCGGTTTGCCCCGGGTGTGCACCTCGGGTGGGCACCTTGGTGCGCATGCCTTGCCTGGGCTGCGCACCAGGGCGGGCTCAAGATGGCACCCGCGTTCCTTTTTTTTCACTATCTTTCAAAACGGAAATTTTAAAATCTCATTTTTTTTTGCCTTTTTCTGGAAATTAGTGAAGGCAGCGCATCAAAGGTGCGCACCTCGCTGCCCACCACGGTGCGCAACGCCGGTGGGCACCCGGGAGTGCTTCGAAGTGTGCTCCAAGGTGCTGCGTGCACGTTGTCGGAGCCCGGTTTGCCCCGGGTGCGCACCTCGCGTGCACCTTCGTCGGGGTGGGCACCTTGGCTGGGTTTGCCCCGGCTGCGCTCCGAAGCGGGGTTATTGGAGCGCCGCCTCTTTTTTTGTCGGAGCGTTTGGTGGGGTTTCTCGCATTGGCTCTTCCGAGGCCCGGTTGCCACCCTGGCGCGCACGAAGTCGGAAGTAGGGTTAATTGCCCGGGTGCGCACCTTTGCCAGGGTGGGCACCTTACCTGGGCTGCGCACCAGGGCGGGCTCAAGATGGCACGCGCGTTCCGTTTTTTTCACTATCTTTCAAAACGGAAATTTTAAAATCTCCTTTTTTTTTTGCCTTTTCTGGAAATTAGTGAAGGCAGCGCATCAAAGGTGCGCACCTCGCTGCCCACCTTGGTGTGCTCTGAGGTGCGCACCCGGGAGCGCTACGAAGTGTGCTCCAAGGTGCGGCGTGCACGTTGTCGGAGCCCGGTTTGCCCCGGGTGCGCACCTCGCCTGCACCTTGGCCGGGGTGGGCACCTTGGCTGGGTTTGCCCAGGGTGCGCTCCGAAGCGGGGTTACTGGAGCGCCCCCTCTTTTTTTGTCAGAGCGTTTGGTGGGGTTTCTCGCATTGGCTCTTCCCAGGCCCGGTTGTTGGGTGCGCTCCCACCCTGGCGCGCGCGAAGTTGGAAGTTGGGTTAATTGCCCGGGCGCGCACCTTCGCCAGGGTGGGCACCTTGGTGCGCACACCTTGGCTGGGCTACGCACCAGGGCGGGCTCAAGATGGCACCAGCATTCCCTTTTTCTCACTATCTTTCAAAACGGAAATTTTAAAATCTCGTTTTTTTTTTGCCTTTTATGGAAATTAGTGAAGGCATCGCATCAAAGGTGCGCACCTCGCTGCCCACCTTGGTGTGCTCCGAGGTGCCCACCACGGTGCGCAACGCCGGTGCGAACCCGGGAGCGCCCCGATGTGTGCTCCAAGGTGCGGCGTGCACGAAGTCGGACCCCGGTTTGCCCCGGGTGCGCACCTCGCGTGCACCTTGGTGCGCACACCTTGGCTGGGTTGCGCGGCCTGGTGGGCACCATGGTGCGCACCAAGGAGCGCTCCGAAGTGTGCTCCAAGGTGCGGCGTGCACGAAGTCGGAGCCCGGTTTGCCCCGGGTACGCACCTCGCGTGCACCTTCGCCGGGGTGGGCACCTCGGCTGGGTTGCGCGCCCTGGTGCGCACCAAGGAGCGCTCCGAAGTGTGCTCCAAGGTGCGGCGTGCACGAAGTCGGAGCCCGGTTTGCCCCGGGTGCGCACCTTCGCCGCGGTGCGCACCATGGCGTGCACGAAGTCGGAGCCCGGTTTGCCCCGGGTGCGCACCTCGCGTGCACCTTCGGCGGGGTTGCGCGCCCTGGTGGGCACCATGGTGCGCACCAAGGAGCGCTCCGAAGTGTGCTCCAAGGTGCGGCGTGCACGAAGTCGGAGCCCGGTTTGCCCCGGGTGCGCACCTCGCGTGCACCTTCGGCGGGGTTGCGCGCCCTGGTGGGCACCATGGTGCGCACCAAGGAGCGCTCCGAAGTGTGCTCCAAGGTGCGGCGTGCACGAAGTCGGAGCCCGGTTTGCCCCGGGTGCGCACCTCGCGTGCACCTTCGCCGCGGTGGGCACCATGGCGTGCACGAAGTCGGAGCCCGGTTTGCCCCGGGTGCGCACCTCGCGTGCACCTTCGCCGGGGTGGGCACCTCGGCTGGGTTGCGCGCCCTGGTGCGCACCAAGGAGCGCTCCGAAGTGTGCTCCAAGGTGCGGCGTGCACGAAGTCGGAGCCCGGTTTGCCCCGGGTGCGCACCTCGCGTGCACCTTCGCCAGGGTGGGCACCTCGGTGCGCACACCTTCTCAATGTTTTCTTGCCTTTTCTGGAAATTGGTGAAGGCAGCGCATCAAAGGTGCGCACCTCGGTGTGCTCCGAGGTGCGAACCCGAGAGCGCTCCGAGGTGCCCACGAAGTCGAAAGTCGGGTTAATTGCATTGTTTTCCCCGGGTGCGCTCCGAGGTGCGCAACATCGGCGCGCACCAAGGAGGGCTCCGAAGTGTGCTCCAAGGTGCGCACGATGGCGTGCACCTCTGGTGCGCACGATTCGGAGCTCGGTTTGACCGGGGTGCGCACACCTTGGCTGGGTTGCGCACCTTTTGTGCGCTCCAAGGTGCGCACGAAGTCGGAGCTCGGTTTGCCCCGGGTGCGCACCTTCGCCAGGGTGCGCACCTTGATGCGCACGCCTTGGCTGGGCTGCGCACCTTGGTGGGCGCCATGGTGCGCACCTTTCGTGCGCTCCAAGGTGCGCACGAAGTCGGAGCTCGGTTTGCCCCGGGTGCGCACCTTGGTGGGCGCCATGGTGCACTCCGAGGTGCCCAAGATTGGTGCGCACCAAGGAGCGCTCCGAAGTGCGCTCCAAGGTGCGCGCGAAGTCGAAAGTTGGGTTAATTGTCCGGTTTGCCTCGGGTGCGCACCTTGCGTGCACCTTCGCCAGGGTGGGCGCCTTGGTGCGCACACCTTGGCTGGGCTGCGCACACCTTGGCACCCGCGTTTCCTTCATTTTAAATTTTTTTTTTTTACAATCTCTCAAGTGGGAAATTCTATAATCTCAACTTTTTTTGCCTTTTCAGGAAACTTTTGAATGGAGCGCATCATTGGTGCGCTCCGAAGTGTGCTCCAAAGCTCTCTCCAGCTGCGTGCACCTGCCCCGGCCGCGCACCCGGCCCCGCCCAGCTTCGCTCACCTGTCCCGGGCGTCTGGTGCGGAACCTTAGAGTAAGAAACATCACCGTGCACCTTGGCCAACGTGCGCGACTCGACCGAGCGCGCACTGGCCGAGGTGCACACCGATTTCACCTGGGTGCGCGCGCAGCACCTCGGGCGCACCGGGGTGCGCGCACAACGCCCGGGTTGCACCGTGGCCTGTGTGCTCGGGGCGCCTCGGGTGCGCGCTCGGTGTCGCCCCCGCGCGCGCGGTAGTGCGGGCAGCGCACCCCGGCCCGGCCCGGCCCCGACGAGAACGCAAACGGGCAAAAGGTTTATTCAAATAGCATTGCGACGCCCGGCGAAAAACTAAAAAAGGGTGCAACACCGGGACTTCCCGGGAGGTCACCCATCCCAGTACTACTCCGGCCCAAGCGCGCTTAACTGCGGAGTTCTGATGGGATCCGGTGCACTAACGCTGGTATGATCGCACCCGTTATGAGCTTGTCGCAGTGTGTACTTAGCAAACCGCGACCCACGTGCGAATCCACCCCGGCCACCCACCCCCGTCGAGGTGCACACCCTCCCTCGCGAAGTGCGCCCCGTTCGCCAAGTGTGAGCCCTGCCCGGGTGCGCGCACCTTGCTAGGGCGTCGGGTGTGCACCCGGCCCGGCCTACGTGCGTGCACCTGGAGGGGGCGTCGTGTGCGTGCAGTGTCCCGTCTGCAACGCGGTGCCCACACACCACCTCGGGCGCAACGACCTGCGCTCACATGTGGGCCGAGTGCACCTTGGTGCATGTTCGGGGCGCCTCGGGTGCACGCTCGATCTTGCCCCGGTGCACCAAGGCGCTCGGTTTGCCCCGGGTGCGCACTTGGTGCAAGGTGGGCACCCAAAATAGGGATCAAGCACCAAAACACAAGTTTCGGGATGCAAAATGGGACCCAAGGACCACAAATGCGTTCCAAGACCCATGATGGGTCCACGAGAACAAAAATGTGTTCCGAGACTTAATAAACAAATATTGGGTTTTAGGAGAAGAAACATGCTCTGATGCCCAAAACGAGAATCGACCCCGAAAAGGCCACAGGCCAAAAGTGGGATGCGAGACAAAAAAAAATGGGACCCGAGGACCAAAATTGGGTTCCCAGGTCGAAGACAGGGCAACCGGACAAGAAACGACCTCTAAGGCTCGAAATGAGTCCCGACGACTAAAACTTGACAAGAAGCACCCATCAGGCACCCAACTCGACACCCATGGGATGCCGACCCACCCGGGCTTCCACCTAGCACACCTTGGCACCCACCCACCCTCGCACCCAACCTCGCACCCAACTTAGCACCTTTGAACCCACATTGGCACTCACCCTGACCCTGGCACCTTGGAACCCACATTGGCACTCACCTTGACCCTGGCACCCACCTTTGCACTCACCTTGGGACCCACCCTGGCTCCCACCTCGGCACCCACCCAGACACCCACCTTGGTTCCTTGGCACCCACCTTGGATCCTTGGCACCCACCCCGACACCCACCTTGGCACGCAACTTGGCTACTTGCCACCCACCTTGGCTCCTTGACGCCCACCCCGACAACCACCCCGTGACCTACCCTGGCTAGGGTTGGTGCACACCCACCCTGGTGCCCACCTTGGCACCCACCCTATGACCCACCTTGGCACGCACCTTAGTACCCACCCCGTTACCCACCCTAGGACCCACCCCGTGACCCACCTTGGCCAGGGTGGGTGCACCCACCCTGGTGCCCACCTTGGCACCCACCCATCCTAGCACCCAGCCTGTGACCGGGCTTGGAACCCAACCTTGCACCCGCACCCGTCTTGGCCAGTGTGGGTGCGCACCCATCCTGGCACCCACGTTGTGACACACCCTTTAACCCACGCACCCTAGCACCCACGTTGGCACCCACCTTGGAACCCAACCTAGCAACTTGGCACCCACCCCGTGACCCACCTTGGCATCCACCATAGCAGTCGCCGACTTGGCACCCACCTCGGCACCCACCTTGACACTTGTGGACCCACCTTGCCACTCACCCTAGCATCGACCCATCCTAGCACCCACCCTGGCACCTTTGCACCCTAGCACTCACCCATCCTAGCACCTAACCTGTGACCCACCTTGACACTCACCCTCGCACCCACCTTGGAACCCAACCTAGCACCCACCCACCCTGACACCAACCCTAGCACCTACCCACCCTTGCACCCACCCTGTGACCCATCTTGGCACCCACCCATCCTACCACTCAACCTATCACCCACCTTCTCACCCACCTTGGCATCCACCTTAGCACCCACCCACACTGGCACCTTGGCACCCACCTCGGGCAAGGTGGGTGCACACCCACCCTGGCACCCAATTTAGAACCCACCGAGCATGTTACCCACCTTGGCACCCACATTGCAGCCCACCCTAGTACCCACCCTATGACCCACATTGGCATCCACACCCTAGCACCCAGGCACCTCGACACCCGCCTTGACACCCACCCTAGCACTGAACCTGTGACCCACCTTGGAACTCACCCTAGAACCCACCCACCCTGTGAACCACCTTGGCATCCACCTTAGCACCCACCCACCTTGGCACCCACTCTAGCACTCACCCATCCTAACACCCAACTTGTTACCCACCTTGGCACCCGCCCTCGCGTCCACCTTGAAACCCACCCTAGCACCCACCCACGCAGGAGCCCACCTTGGCACCCAACCTAACACCCACGCATCCTGGCACCCAACTTGTGACCCACCTTGGAACCCACCCTAGTACCCACCTTTGAACCCACTATATCACCAACCCACCTTGGCACCCACCCTATGACCCTCTTTGGAATCCACCCTAGCACGCACCCACCCTGGCACCCACCATGGAGCGCACCCTAGCACCCACCCACCTCGGCACGCACCTCAACACCCACCTTGGTGTGCGCACTGCGCCAACCTCTCAAAGACCCTATGTGGTGCGCTCCAAAGTGTACACCTTTGGTGCGCTCCAAGGTGCGCACCTTTGGTGCACACCGAGGTGCACACCAAAGTGTGCACCGAGGTGAGCACCAAAGTGCACTCCAGGGTGCACACCAAGGCGTGCACCTTTGGTGCGGTCAATGCAAACGAATTCGGAAGTTGGGGTCGATGTCCTAATCGCTGCTGCAGACTACACGTATGAGAATCGGACAAATAGCTTTATATAGGGGAGGTGTTGCGTTTGATGGGTCGACTCCCCTGGTTGTGTGCACTGCACCAACTTCAAAGACCCTGTCTTGTTTAAGAAGTCAAAAGTTGGGGTGGATGTCCTAATCATTGCTGCAGTCTACGCATGTATGAGAATCAGACAAATAGCTTATATAGGGGAGGTGTTGCATTCGGTGGGTTGACTCCCCTGGTTGTGCGCACTGCGCCAACCTCAAAGACCCCGCATAGCAGAAGAAGTCGGAAGTCGGATTTTGGTGAGCACCAAGGCGTGCACCTTTGGTGCGGTCAACGCAGACGAATTCAGAAGTTGGGGTGGATGTCCTAATCGTTGTTGCAGGCTACACATGTATGAGAATCAGACAAATAGCTTATATAGGGGAGGTGTTGGGTTTGATGGGTCAACTCCCTTGGTTGTGCGCATTACGCCAACCTCAAAGACCTTGTTTTCGTTAAGAAGTCAAAAGTTGGGGTCAATGTCCTAATGGCTCCTGCAGGCTACACATGTATGAGAATCGGACAAATAGCTTATATAGGGGAGGTGTTGGGTTTGATGGGTCGACTCCCCTGGTTGTGCGCATTACGTCAACCTCAAAGACCTTGTTTTCGTTAAGAAGTCAAAAGTTGGGGTCGATGTCCTAATTGCTCCTGTAGACTACACATGTATGAGAATCAGACAAATAGCTTATATAGGGGAGGTGTTGGGTTTGATGGGTTGACTCCCCTAGTTGTTCGCATTACACCAACCTCAAAGACCTTGTTTTCGTTTAGAAGCCGAAAGTTGGGGTCGATGTCCTAATTGCTCCTGCAGGCTACGCATGTATGAGAATCAGACAAATAGCTTATATAGGGGAGGTGTTGGGTTTGATGGGTCGACTCCCCTGGTTGTGCGCATTGCGCCAACCTCAAAGACCCTGCATTGCGGATGAAGTCGAAAGTCAGAGTTTGGTGTGCTACAAGGTGTGGTCGAAGGTGCTCACCTAGGTGTGCACCTTTGGAGCACAGGAAAAGTGCCCTCCAAAAGTGCGCACCTTTGGAGTGCACAAAAGTGCCCTCCAAAAGTGCGCACCTTTGGAGCGCAGAAAAGTGCCCTCCAAAAAGTGCCCTCCAAAAGTGCGCACCTTTGGAGCGCAGAAAAGTGCCCTCCAAAAAGTGCCCTCCAAAAGTGCGCACCTTTGGAGCGCAGAAAAGTGCCCTCCAAAAAGTGCCCTCCAAAAGTGCGCACCTTTGGAGCGCAGAAAAGTGCCCTCCAAAAAGTGCCCTCCAAAAGTGCGCACCTTTGGAGCGCAGAAAAGTGCCCTCCAAAAAGTGCCCTCCAAAAGTGCGCACCTTTGGAGCGCAGAAAAGTGCCCTCCAAAAAGTGCCCTCCAAAAGTGCGCACCTTTGGAGCGCAGAAAAGTGCCCTCCAAAAAGTGCCCTCCAAAAGTGCGCACCTTTGGAGCGCAGAAAAGTGCCCTCCAAAAAGTGCCCTCCAAAAGTGCGCACCTTTGGAGCGCAGAAAAGTGCCCTCCAAAAAGTGCCCTCCAAAAGTGCGCACCTTTGGAGCGCAGAAAAGTGCCCTCCAAAAAGTGCCCTCCAAAAGTGCGCACCTTTGGAGCGCAGAAAAGTGCCCTCCAAAAGTGCGCACCTTTGGAGCGCACAAAAGTGCCCTCCAAAAGTGCGCACTTTTGGTGCGCACCAAGGCGCTGGTTCGGTCGTTGCAGGCGAGTTCGGAAGTTGGGGTCGATGTCCTGAGCGGAGGTGCAAACTACACAGGTGTCGGAATCGGACAAATAGCTTATATAGGGGAGGTGTATGCTTCGATGGGTCGACTCCCCAGGTTGAGCGCACCGCGCCAACCTCAAAGACCCTACGGTATGGATGAAGTCGGAAGTTGGGTCCGATGACCGATTCGATTAGTAGGTATGCTCATGAGGTCGGAATTTGGGTCCGATGACCTGCCATGTGCAGGAAGGCGAATGTTGACACTGTGCGTTGCAAGGTGCACACCAAGGCGCTGGTGCGGTCTTTTTAGTCGAGTTCGGAAGTTGGGGTCGATGTCCTGATCGGAGGTGCAAGCTACACAGGTGTGGGAATCGGACAAATAGCTTATATAGGGGAGGTGTATGCTTCGTTGGGTCGACTCCCCGGGTTGAGCGCACCGCGCCAACCTCAAAGACCCTACGGTATGGATGAAGTCGGAAGTTGGGTCCGATGACCGATTCGATATGTAGGCATACTCGCGAGGTCGGAATTTGGGTCCGATGACCTGCCACGTGCAGGAAGGCGAATGTTGGCACTGTGCGTTGCAAGGTGCGCACCAAGGCGCTGGTTCGGTCGTTGGAGGCGAGTTCGGAAGTTGGGGTCGATGTCTTGATCGGAGGTGCAAACTACACAGGTGTGGGAATCGGACAAATAGCTTATATAGGGGAGGTGTATGCTTCGTTGGGTCGACTCCCCGGGTTGAGCGCACCGCGCCAACCTCAAAGACCCTACGGTATGGATGAAGTCGGAAGTTGGGTCCGATGACCGATTCGATATGTAGGCATACTCGCGAGGTCGGAATTTGGGTCCGATGACCTGCCATGTGCAGGAAGGCGAATGTTGGGACTGTGCGTCGCAAGGTGCGCACCAAGGCGCTGGTGCCGTCGTTGCAGTCGAGTTCGGAAGTTGGGGTCGATGTCCTGGTCAGAGGTGCAAACTACACAGGTGTGGGAATCGGACAAATAGCTTATATAGGGGAGGTGTATGCTTCGATGGGTCGACTCCCTGGGTTGAGCGCACCGCGCCAACCTCAAAGACCCTACAGTATGGATGAAGTCGGAAGTTGGGTCCGATGACCGATTCGATACGTAGGCATATTGGCGAGGTCTGAATTTGTGTCCGATGACCTGCCATGCGCAGGAAGGCGGAATTTGGGTCCGATGACCGAGTTGATGGCGTGCCATGCGCAGAAAGGCGGAATTTGGGTCCGATGACCGAGTTGATGTTGATGGCCCGCCATGCACAGGAAGGCGGAATTTGGGTCCGATGACCGATTTGAAGGCGTGCCATACGCAAAAAGGCGGAGTTTGGGTCCGATGACCGAGTTGATATTGATGGCCCGCCATGCGCAGGAAGGCGGAATTTGGGTCCGATGACCTGACATACGCATGGAGTCCGACTCGGGGGCCGATGTTCGATTCGATGACTTGCATTGTGGGTAAAGTCGGAAGTTGTGGTCTTTGACCCGATTCGATGACCAGACTTCGGCTGCTTGAGAATCGGACAAATAACTTATATAGGGGATGTCACGGGCTTTGGGAGTTAAGCCTGTGCGGCACCGACAAGTCCCGACCCGACTCGGATCCGTTCAAGGTCAGAGACCTTCGGCCTACGCCTCGTCCCTTCCAATATTGCGCTAAAGCGGAATGCACAATGTAAATGCAGATCGACTTGCTCCCAGAATGCATAAAAGGATACGATGCAATGCGGAATAAAATAGACAACACAACATTCAAAGGTGGGGCGAGGTGCCCATATCCTTTATTATTATCCTCAAAGATTACAATGCTGGATAGAACTCGGTATTGAGAAATACCGGTCGCCCCCAAATGGATTGCCCAGCCAGCCAATCTGACTCGGACAAGTTACAAAGAGTCCCTTCGACTCAGACTGGGATCGGCTCGCTCGAGAGGAGAACCAGTTAGCTCCTCGAGGTGCCAGATCGCCAAGTCACAAGACCCCAATGCTCGCCTGAGCAATAAAGTCCCTCGCTGCAATACTCGCACTCAGACTTGCGACGCCGAAGACTCGCATCTGTCTGCTCGTCTGCTCGCTGCCGAATGCTTGATCGCTGATGATCTTGATTCTGAATCTGCTTCTGCTTGCCAAGAATGAGCATCCCGCTCATCTTATATACTGGAGGGTCGGACCCAAATAAAAGAGCCGTTGGGCGGATAGGGCCGGCCCAAAAGGAATCCCGCCAATGGAAAATTAGCGCCCATATAGGTCCGGACTCATATAAGTTAAGTCCGCGCTAAGAAGAACATCGGCCAAGTCCCATGTCGGCCCCCGCCAAGGAAATAAAACATATCGGCCCCGCCGATGAAATGAATTAAGTCGGCTGTGTGAAACACCAATTCCATGTCGGCTATGCAAAAGAAAGAGTTCCGATGCAAAATGGAACCCCACTAAGGCTGGACCCGATCCAAAAACTGTGCAAGTATTCTGCCCAATGCAGACCCGTTACATCCTCCCCCACTAAACTAGTGGCGGCGCCCTCGACGCCAGCACCCCTGCACAAAGCACTGGGAGGCATAGACCCAGAAATCTACTCCTGTCTGGGCGGGTTCCTCCTGGAGAGGAACTCCATGATTATCTCCTCGTCTCGCCATAACGACTCACTGCGTTCCCAGGAAGCGGAGTCGCGTCCCTGTCCTTCGAACATCACCAAGAACTCACGGATGCCGTTCTTGCCTCCTCCTCGTGTTCGCATTGCAAGGACCTGGCTGACTCTGCGGTCCGGATTGTCCAACACATTCGCCGGGCCTCTGTTCGGAATATTTCTTATCAGATCTTCGTCATCTGGATGATGCGGTCTCAACTGAGAGACGTGGAAAACAGGATGAGTCTTGAGATGGAGGGGTAAGTTGAGTTGGTAGGCGACGGGATTGATCTTCCGAATGACTTCGAAAGGTCCATCAAATCGTCTGACCAACGAAGCACTCAGCCCCTTTGGGACTTTGAATCGGTCCTGATCCATGCGAACCAAAACTTTGTCGCCAACATCAAACTCCAATCGACGCCTGTGCCTGTCAGCAAACTTCTTCATCCTGTCTGAAGCCTGGGTGAGATGGTAACGAGCCAAGTCCACCTTCTCATTCCAGCTCTTCAGTCGTTCTGTTGCATCAACATTCTCGCCTTGGTATCCTGCCAAGACTGTGTGGGGTGAAAGAGGTTGTTGGCCCGTAGCCAACTCAAAAGGACTGAACTTCGAGGACTCACTCCTCTGCAGATTGTAGGAGAACTGGGCCACATCCAGCAGCTTAGGCCAGTTCCTCTGATCCGAGACTACGAAGTGCCTTAGGTAGTCTTTGAGGATGCCATTAATCCGCTCTGTCTGTCCATCAGTCTGGGGATGGAACCCCGAACTCATCAGGAGTCGGGTCCCAACAATCTTGAACAACTCCTGCCAGAAGCTCGAAGTGAATCGAGGGTCCCGATCACTTACAATGCTCAAAGGTATACCCCAGTTTTTGACCACATTCTTGAAAAAGAGCTCGGCCGCCTCCTCGGCTGGACACGAGGTCTTACATGCAATGAATATTGCATACTTACTGAACCTGTCTACCACGACCATGATGCTAGAATGTCCATCTACTTCCGGCAACTGTGTGATGAAGTCCATGCTCACACTTGCCCAAGGTCGCACAGGAACGGGGAGAGGACGCAACAAGCCCGCCGGCTGCAACATCTGAGCTTTGTCTTGCTGACAAGTGAGGCAAGTCCTCACATACCTCTCAACATCGTCCCTCATGTTAGGCCAGTAGAAGCCTCTTTCCAACAAGGCCATTGTTCGCTTCTGTCCCGGATGCCCTGCCCAAACGGAATCATGACACTCCTGCAAGACCTCCTTGCGAACATCTCTCCACTTCGGAAGGTAGACTCGGTTTGCGGCAAAGTACAGGAGTCCATCCTGAAGTGCGAACTTCCGAGTTCGCCCAGCTTGCACCTGCAATACAATCTGCCACGCCTGCGAGTCATTCTCCAGTCCCTCCTTGATTTTCTCAATCATGTCTTCGTTCAACACAACTTGGCTCTGACCCAGGAGCTTCAAAGCACCAAGCTGTGCCTTCCTGCTAAGTGCATCGGCTACCACATTATGTCGCCCCGGATTGTATATCAGCTCAAAGTCGAATTCTGCCAGGAATTCTTGCCACCTCGCCTGCTTCGGGGTGAGCTTAGACTGAGTCTTGAAGTAAGTGGAGCTGACATTGTCTGTCTTCACTATGAACGGCACCCCCAGCAAGTAATGCCTCCAAGTTCTCAAACAGTGCACTATCGCAGTCATCTCTTTCTCATGCGCCGAGTAGTTCCTCTCTCTGTCATTCAACTTCCGAGATTCATATGCCACAGGATGCCCATCCTGCATCAAAACTCCACCCATGGCATAGTCGGACGCATCGGTTTGGACCTCAAAAGGTTGGCCATATTTCGGCAAAGCAAGGACTGGCTCCTCAGTCAACTTGTCTTTTAGCAACTCAAATGCTGTCTGCTGCTTATCGCCCCATTTCCATCCGCGGTCCTTCTTCAACAGATCCGTCAAGGGGCTCGCAATCCGGGAATAGCCTGCTACAAACTTGCGATAGTAGTTAGCTAAACCAAGGAACTGTCTCACCTCATGCACATTGCGAAGCGGCTCCCAGTCTCGGATTGCCTGAAGCTTCTCCGGGTCTGGTCGGATCTGGCCATGACCAAGAATATGGCCCAGAAACGGCACTTCCTCCTGCGCAAAAGCACACTTTTCCTTCTTTGCGAACAGCTGATGTTCTCTCAACAAAGCAAACACCTCCTGAAGGTGCCGCTTGTGTTCCTCCATGTCTCGACTGTATACCAAAATGTCATCCAGATACACAACAACGCACTTGTCCAATAATGAGCGAAACACATCGTTCATCAAGGTGCTGAAGGTTGCAGGAGCGTTAGTGAGACCAAAAGGCATAACCAAGAATTCATAGCTACCATACCTCGTCGTGATCGCGGTCTTCTCCTCATCACCTGGCGCGATCCTGATCTGATAGTAACCCTGCCTCAGGTCCAACTTGGTGAACACTCTTGCATCGACCAGTCGATCAAAGCTATCCGCTATGAGAGGTAACGGATACTTGTTCTTGATGGTGAGCTTGTTCAAAGCTCGATAGTCCACACACATCCGAAGGCTTCCATCCTTCTTGCGCTGGAACAATACTGGAGCAGCATAAGGTGATCTGGAGGGACGCAAGTATCCTGCCTCAGCGAGCTCTGCCAACTGCTTCCTCAACTCTTCCATCTCTGGTGCGGAGAGTCGATAAGGAGCCTTCGCTGGTGGTCTTGCCCCTGACTCCAGTTCGATCCTGTGATCAACGTGCCTCCTCGGTGGTAACACAGCTGGGAGCTGGTCTGGCATAACATCCGCAAACTCGGACAACACATCCTGGATCGCCGAGGTGTTAGAGGGTCCTGACGACTCTCCTTCATCCCAATCTCCAATCAGTGCGGCCAAAAACAACTCCTCCCGCCTTCCCTTGCCAACCTGCTTAGCACTGAGCGCATTCAACAGGAGATCCTGTTCTACGCTCTTCATCATCGGAACCATACTTGGTCTGCTCGGATCCAATATCAGCAAACAGCTCAAGTGTGGCACCACAGCTGCTGATGCCGACCTCAAGAACTCCTGCCCGAGTATGAGATCGAACTCATTCATTCCAATGGCGATCAAATCAAGCACACCCTGCCACGACCCAACTCGGATGACTTCCTTATGGATCTCACCGCTCACCTGCTGCGCGGGTGCGGTCACCGCCTTGAACTGATTTGTAGTGGGCTCGATCTTGAGTCCAAGCTTCTTCGCTCGGGATGCGGAGATGTAGTTGTGGGTGGCACCTGAATCCACCATAGCTAGCACCTTCTTGTTGCCAAAGAAAGTCTCCACAAAACACAACTCGTGCTTATCGGCCACTTCGGTAGAATGTTGCACTGCATTCAGGAGTTGCAAGGTGCTCATTGCGGGCAACTTCTTCTCCTCGAACAACAGCGCGTTGATCCTACTCCGATCTGGACAGCTCCGTGCCCAGTGATCATCTTTGCCACAGATGAAACACCCTGGATCACGATCCTTCTTCTTCTCAGTCTGTGTGTGATCTTTCTTCTTCGGGTTGCCTCCTCCATTCGACTTCTTCGGTTTCTTCTTCCTGGGCTCGCCGTTAGGATCAGAAGGAGGTCCGCCTCCCTTCTTCTCTTTCCGGCGGAAGTTCTTGTAGTCTGTTCGAGCTCCACCAAAGCCCCTAGCTGCATCGCCCTTATAATCGAGCAGCCCATCCGCAACTGTGATCGCCTCGGCCAAAGTCTGAACTTTCTGTCTCCTCAGCTCATCCTTCGCCCAGGGTTGCAGACCCTTAGTGAAGAGGAATAACTTCTCGAAGTCGCTCAACTTGGTGCATTCCAAATCCAACACCTGAAATGCCTTGACATACTCTCGAATAGTGCCAGTATGCTTGAGTTCATCGAACCTGGATCGGATGATCCAATCCGAATTCCCAGGTCGGAATTGATCATGAAGCGCTGCCTTCAAGTCAGCCCAGGACTTGATCGGTTTCACCGTCTTCCCAGCGCGTTCATCTGCCTGATGCGTTCGCCACCACAGCTTCGCACTGCCGGTAAGGTATGTTGCAATATCCTTGACCTGTGCCTCATCAGACGTCTTCGGTGCACACGACAGGTACTCCTCAACATCCCAGAAGAAATTATCAAGTGCCTTGTCATCGCGCTCACCGTCATAAGTTCCAACTCGAGTTGCCTTAGAACCATGCGTTCCTCCCTGCAACAACGAATGGAAGATCTGTTGCCCCTCTTTGAGGAAGCGGATCTCTTCCCTCAAAGACTCTATCTGTTCCGCCAGCTTCGACCACTCTGCCGTCATGCGCTCCTCGAGGTCGGACTGTTCCAAGTCCTCGAGTCGATTTTCATGGTCTTGGAGCCAATCGCGGTGCTTCGGATCTTTCCCCTTCGAAGACACCTTCGCAGCCTTACTCTCAGGTTGCACGACCTCCACTTCATGCTGACTATCTGTATCTGCCATCTCTCGATCTACACAGCCCCAGATCTGATCCGAAGCTCTGATACCAACTGTCACGGGCTTTGGGAGTTAAGCCTGTGCGGCACCGACAAGTCCCGACCCGACTCGGATCCGTTCAAGGTCAGAGACCTTCGGCCTACGCCTCGTCCCTTCCAATATTGCGCTAAAGCGGAATGCACAATGTAAATGCAGATCGACTTGCTCCCAGAATGCATAAAAGGATACGATGCAATGCGGAATAAAATAGACAACACAACATTCAAAGGTGGGGCGAGGTGCCCATATCCTTTATTATTATCCTCAAAGATTACAATGCTGGATAGAACTCGGTATTGAGAAATACCGGTCGCCCCCAAATGGATTGCCCAGCCAGCCAATCTGACTCGGACAAGTTACAAAGAGTCCCTTCGACTCAGACTGGGATCGGCTCGCTCGAGAGGAGAACCAGTTAGCTCCTCGAGGTGCCAGATCGCCAAGTCACAAGACCCCAATGCTCGCCTGAGCAATAAAGTCCCTCGCTGCAATACTCGCACTCAGACTTGCGACGCCGAAGACTCGCATCTGTCTGCTCGTCTGCTCGCTGCCGAATGCTTGATCGCTGATGATCTTGATTCTGAATCTGCTTCTGCTTGCCAAGAATGAGCATCCCGCTCATCTTATATACTGGAGGGTCGGACCCAAATAAAAGAGCCGTTGGGCGGATAGGGCCGGCCCAAAAGGAATCCCGCCAATGGAAAATTAGCGCCCATATAGGTCCGGACTCATATAAGTTAAGTCCGCGCTAAGAAGAACATCGGCCAAGTCCCATGTCGGCCCCCGCCAAGGAAATAAAACATATCGGCCCCGCCGATGAAATGAATTAAGTCGGCTGTGTGAAACACCAATTCCATGTCGGCTATGCAAAAGAAAGAGTTCCGATGCAAAATGGAACCCCACTAAGGCTGGACCCGATCCAAAAACTGTGCAAGTATTCTGCCCAATGCAGACCCGTTACAGGGGAGGTAGTGTTCTCGAGCATCCTCCCCCCGTGCCCGTTTATGTCGATTGATGCTGGTGCTCGACTGGTTGGAGCGCTCGGATGCAAAAATCTTGCACCAGGATTTATCGATTGTGATGGACACGGCAAGTCTCCTGATTGCTATGCAGGAGCTCATCGTGAATCTCTATGCGGCCTTGGTATGGACTCGACCTGCGGAATGGTTCGGCAATGGTAGTCGCTCCAACACGTCCTTGCAATGGCCACAGAGGTGATTCGACTAGAGCTCCAGTCTAGCTTTTGGGTTGCTTGGCGGACTGGTATAGCCGCGATCGAGTTCCGGCCATGAACGTTTTAGATAGCTCTTGGGCTTTCTGGGACGGAAGTCGGAAGTTTGGGCTGTTGTCCGATTTGATGACCATTCTTCGGATGTGTGAGAATCGGACAAATAACTTATATAGGGGACTGTGTTGTCTCACGCAGCCCCCTCCGTGCCCCTCTATCTCGACCGATGTTGGTGCTTGAAAGGGTTGGGATCGCTCGGATTTATAAACGTGCACCACCATTTGTCGAGTGTGAGGGACGCGGCAGGTCTCCTAAATGCTATGCGGGCGCTCTCTGAGAATCTCTATCCGGCCTCGACACAGACTAGTCTTGCTGAATGGTTTGGCACTGGTAGTCGATCCAACACGTCGTTGTTGTGGCCGCCTAGGCGATTCGATTCGAGCCCCCGTCTAGCTTTTGGGTTGCTTGGCGGATTTTGCCCTATCCGCAAGTGAGCTCGGTCCCTAAACGTTCGAGAAACCCGATTGCTATGCGCCGACTCTCTTTCTTGCGAGCCTCCATCTAGCTTTTGGGTCTCTACGGAACGGAAGTCGGAATCTGGGACCGTTGTTTGATTCGACGAGGCAGACTACGGTTGTGCGAGAATCGGACAAATAACTTATATAGGGGAGGTGTTGACTGGAGCATTCTCCCCCGTGCCCCTCTAACTCGACCAATGCTGGCGCTCGAACGGTGGTAGCGCTCGGATTTTCATTGAGCGCCAGCATTGGTCGATTTAGAGGGGCATGCGAGATTCCCGAATGCTATGCGAGGGCTCTAACGGAAATGTCTATTGGTTTCGGTATGGATGCAATTGCGAGTGGTTCGGCAAAGGTAGTCGTTCCGATGCGTCCATGTCGTGGCCAAATCGATAATTCGATTTGAGCCCTCGTATAGCATTTGGGTCTCTCGATGTGATTCCGCATTCCAGTCCCTTTGGGCACTGCTTGAGCCGCATCCCAGGGGGTTCCCTTCCCAATAATCTGCCTCGCAACCCGATTGCTATGCGGTGAGGCTCCTCGGCCGCCTCGGAACTATCTGTGTATCAGACGCATCGCGGGATAAGGGGTTGGCAACGGTAGTCGCCCCAAGCGCGTCCGATGCTTGGACCATTCCGAGGCGGCCCTGAAGCCTCTTCCGTCTAGCCGTTGGGTCCTTCTCGCCGCATCCCTCGCCTCGCACCCCGATTGCTATGCGGTGAGGCTCCTCGGCCGCCTCGGAACTATCTGTGTATCGGACGCGTCGCGGGATAAGGGGTTGTCACTGGTAGTCGCCCCAAGCGCGTCCGATGCTTGGACCATTCCGAGGCGGCCCTGAAGCCTCTTCCGTCTAGCCGTTGGGTCCTTCTCGCCGCATCCCTCGCCTCGCACCCCGATTGCTATGCGGTGAGGCTCCTCGGCCGCCTCGGAACTATCTGTGTATCGGACGCGTCGCGGGATAAGGGGTTGTCATTGGTAGTCGCCCCAAGCGCGTCCGATGCTTGGACCATTCCGAGGCGGCCCTGAAGCCTCTTCCGTCTAGCCGTTGGGTCCTTCTCGCCGCATCCCTCGCCTCGCACCCCGATTGCTATGCGGTGAGGCTCCTCGGCCGCCTCGGAACTATCTGTGTATCGGACGCGTCGCGGGATAAGGGGTTGTCACTGGTAGTCGCCCCAAGCGCGTCCGATGCTTGGACCATTCCGAGGCGGCCCTGAAGCCTCTTCCGTCTAGCCGTTGGGTCCTTCTCGCCGCATCCCTCGCCTCGCACCCCGATTGCTATGCGGTGAGGCTCCTCGGCCGCCTCGGAACTATCTGTGTATCGGACGCGTCGCGGGATAAGGGGTTGTCACTGGTAGTCGCCCCAAGCGCGTTCGATGCTTGGACCATTCCGAGGCGGCCCTGAAGCCTCTTCCGTCTAGCCGTTGGGTCCTTCTCGCCGCATCCCTCGCCTCGCACCCCGATTGCTATGCGGTGAGGCTCCTCGGCCGCCTTGGAACTATCTGTGTATCGGACGCGTCGCGGGATAAGGGGTTGTCACTGGTAGTCGCCCCAAGCGCGTCCGATGCTTGGACCATTCCGAGGCGGACCCGAAGCCTCTTCCGTCTAGCCGTTGGGTCCTTCTCGCCGCATCCTTCGCCTCGCACCCCGATTGCTATGCGGTGAGGCTCCTCGGCCGCCTCGGAACTATCTGTGTATCGGACGCGTCGCGGGATAAGGGGTTGTCACTGGTAGTCGCCCCAAGCGCGTCCGATGCTTGGACCATTCCGAGGCGGACCCGAAGCCTCTTCCGTCTAGCCGTTGGGTCCTTCTCGCCGCATCCCTCGCCTCGCACCCCGATTGCTATGCGGTGAGGCTCCTCGGCCGCCTTGGAACTATCTGTGTATCGGACGCGTCGCGGGATAAGGGGTTGTCACTGGTAGTCGCCCCAAGCGCGTCCGATGCTTGGACCATTCCGAGGCGGACCCGAAGCCTCTTCCGTCTAGCCGTTGGGTCCTTCTCGCCGCATCCCTCGCCTCGCACCCCGATTGCTATGCGGTGAGGCTCCTCGGCCGCCTTGGAACTATCTGTGTATCGGACGCGTCGCGGGATAAGGGGTTGTCACTGGTAGTCGCCCCAAGCGCGTCCGATGCTTGGACCATTCCGAGGCGGACCCGAAGCCTCTTCCGTCTAGCCGTTGGGTCCTTCTCGCCGCATCCCTCGCCTCGCACCCCGATTGCTATGCGGTGAGGCTCCTCGGCCGCCTTGGAACTATCTGTGTATCGGACGCGTCGCGGGATAAGGGGTTGTCACTGGTAGTCGCCCCAAGCGCGTCCGATGCTTGGACCATTCCGAGGCGGCCCCGAAGCCTCTTCCGTGTAGCCGTTGGGTCGTTCTCGCCGCATCCCTCGCCTCGCACCCCGATTGCTATGCGGTGAGGCTCCTCGGCCGCCTTGGAACTATCTGTGTATCGGACGCGTCGTGGGATAAGGGGTTGTCACTGGTAGTCGCCCCAAGCGCGTCCGATGCTTGGACCATTCCGAGGCGGCCCCGAAGCCTCTTCCGTGTAGCCGTTGGGTCCTTCTCGCCGCATCCCTCGCCTCGCACCCCGATTGCTATGCGGTGAGGCTCCTCGGCCGCCTTGGAACTATCTGTGTATCGGACGCGTCGCGGGATAAGGGGTTGTCACTGGTAGTCGCCCCAAGCGCGTCCGATGCTTGGACCATTCCGAGGCGGACCTGAAGCCTCTTCCCTCTAGCCGTTGGGGCTTTCTCGCCGCATCCCTCGCCTCGCACCCTGATTGCTATGCTGTGAGGCTCCTCGGCCGCCTTGGAACTATCTGTGTATCGGACGCATCGCGGGATAAGGGGTTGGCAGTGGTAGTCGCCCCAAGCGCATCCGATGCTTGGACCATTCCGAGGCGGCCCTGCAGCCTCTTCCGTCTAGCCGTTGGGGCCATCTCGCCGCATCCCCCACCTCGCACCACGATTGCTATGCGGTGAGGCTCCTTGGCCGCCTCGGAACTATCTGTGTATCGGACGCATCGCGGGATAAGGGGTTGTCACTGGTAGTCGCCCCAAGCGCGTCCGATGCTTGGACTATTCCGAGGCGGCCCTGCAGCCTCTTCCGTCTAGCCGTTGGGGCCATCTCGCTGCATCCCCCACCTCCTCGGCCGCCTCGGAACTATCTGTGTATCGGACGCATCGCGGGATAAGGGGTTGGCAGTGGTAGTCGCCCCAAGCGCGTCCGATGCTTGGACTATTCCGAGGCAGCCCTGCAGCCTCTTCCGTCTAGCCTTTGGGGCCATCTCGCCGCATCCCTCGCCTCGCACCCCGATTGCTATGCGGTGAGGCTCCTCGGCCGCCTGGGAACTATCTTCGTATCGGACGCATCGCGGGATAAGGGGTTGTCACTGGTAGTCGCCCCAAGCGCGTCCGATGCTTGGACTATTCCGAGGCGGCCCTGTGGCCTCTTCCGTCTAGCCGTTGGGGCCATCTCGCCGCATCCCCCACCTCGCACCCCGATTGCTATGCGGTGAGGCTCTTCGGCCGCCTTGGAACTATCTTCGTATCGGACGCATCGCGGGATAAGGGGTTGTCACTGGTAGTGGCCCCAAGCGCGTCCGATGCTTGGACTATTCCGAGGCGGCCCTGCAGCCTCTTCCGTCTAGCCGTTGGGGCCATCTCGCCGCATCCCCCACCTCGCACCCCGATTGCTATGCGGTGAGGCTCCTCGGCCGCCTTGGAACTATCTTCGTATCGGACGCATCGCGGGATAAGGGGTTGTCACTGGTAGTCGCCCCAAGCGCGTCCGATGCTTGGACTATTCCGACGCGGCCCTGTGGCCTCTTCCGTCTAGCCGTTGGGGCCATCTCGCCGCATCCCCCACCTCGCACCCCGATTGCTATGCGGTGAGGCTCCTCGGCCGCCTTGGAACCATCTTCGTATCGGACGCATCGCGGGATAGGGGGCTGTCACTGGTAGTCGCCCCAAGCGTGTCCGATGCTTGGACCATTCCTAGGCGGCCCTGAAGCCTCTTCCGTCTAGCCGTTGGGGCCTTCCCGCCCCATCCCTCGCCTCGCACCCCCGATTGCTATGCGGTGAGGCTCCTCGGCCGCCTTGGAACCATCTGTGTATCGGACGCATCGCGGGATAAGGGGTTGGCACTGGCAGTCGCCCCAAGCGCGTCCGATGCTTGGACCATTCCGAGGTGGCCCTGAAGCCTCTTCCGTCTAGCCGTTGGGGCCTTCCCGCCCCATCCCTCGCCTCGCACCCCGATTGATATGCGGTGAGGCTCCTCGGCCGCCTTGGAACTATCTGTGTATCGGACGCATCGCGGGATAAGGGGTTGGCACTGGTAGTCGTCCCAATCGCATCCGATGCTTGGACCATTCCGAGGCGGCCCTGCAGCCTCTTCCGTTTAGCCGTCGGGGCCTTCCCGCCGCATCCCTCGCCTCGCATCCCGATTCCTATGCGGTGAGTCTTCTCGGCCGCCGCGGAACTATACCTGTTATTGCTACTGCATCCTTCGGCTGGTAACCTCCTCTGCCGCCTTGGAACGTTCTCTTTGTCGGACGCGTCGCGGGATAAGGGGTTGGCACTGGTAGTCGCCCCAAGCGCGCCCGATGCATAGACCGCTCCGAGTCGACCTTGCTTTCAGCCTCTCACATGCATAGACCTCTCTGAGTCGACCCTGCAGCCTCTCACGTTTAGCCTTTGGAATCTCGCCTCACAACATGATTGCTATCCTTGATGCATCCCTTGCCTCGAGCCCTGATTGCTTTCTTGGCTGCATCCCTCCTCTCCTCACAGCCCGGTTGTCATCACTGCTTCATCCGTCGCTTCATGCATTCTGGCTGCTGGGCCCTTCCCACCGCACACCTCGATTGCTATCTCTTCTGCATCACACACCCCGATTGCTATCTCTGCTACATCCCTCGGCTCTCACTTCTGCATCCTTCGCCTCACACCTCGATTGCTATCAATGCTGCATCCGTAACCTCACACCCCGATTGCTATGCGGGGAGGCTCCTTGGCCGCCTTGGAAATTTCTGTGTGTCGGACGCACCGCGGGATAAGGGGTTGGCACTGGTAGTCGCCCCAAGTGCGCCCGATTCTTAGACCGCTTCGAGGTGACCTCGTAGCCTCTTTCGTCCAGGCTTCCTGCCTTCAACGCCCTTTTTACACCTCGATTGCTATGCGCGGGCTCGTTGGCGTCTATCACCTCTCTGCGAAGAGTGGCACGATGATTGTTGGGGTAAATCGTAGCAGTCCGATCTCTGGCCTTGGGCCATTGTGAGGGCTGATCGATTTCCTGTGCGCATCTCGTGTTCGCCCAGTAACAGACTCGACGACTTGTAATCGGTCTTGTTCCCGATTGTTCCTGGAGGTAGTCTTCGGAACTCTTGGATTTGACCTGTCACTCGAACTGTCCTCTTCCGAGGATGCTTGTGTGTGTGTGCTTGTGCCATTTCCTTGGCGGTATTAACGAGATATTAAAGAGCGGAGTGAGCGCCTCGCCCAGCTATGTTTGGGGCTCTCACTCCCTTACCCGGTGTGCGACCGCTTTGCACGTAGGTTGCGGAGCATCGCGACTCTTTCGATGTTTGGCGGTTGTCTTCCGGTGATGCGTTGGTCCCGAAGTGCACGTTACTAGCATTTCTGCCATTGTTCTCGATCTTTGGCACGTTCCTTCGTTGCAATTGGATATATATCTCCGTTTATACGCGCAGGCTTCTCCCGCCTATTCAGCGCTGTCCCACTCTCAGCACTCTCGTGGTCTCCTTGGCTTCTCTCTCCCGTGAGCGAGCTCTCTTCTCGAGTCTTTTCCATGTCCCATGGAGGTTGCCTTGCGAAATTCGGGCACACAAACGTGACCGGATAAGAGCGGAATTGCCTATGAGGAGAAGCTCACCTTAGGGAGCAGCAATGCCGAGTGTTTCGACAGAGGGTAGAGGGGGCGTTGTTTGGGCGGTTGCACAAAAGAGTGCTACGTTTGCACTGAAGGTTGCTTCTTCGTCTCC
>NW_026729147.1:100000-115000 GCF_030272615.1 Cryptomeria japonica
CCGGGTGCGCACCTTTGCCAGGGTGGGCACCTTACCTGGGCTGCGCACCAGGGCGGGCTCAAGATGGCACGCGCGTTCCGTTTTTTTCACTATCTTTCAAAACGGAAATTTTAAAATCTCCTTTTTTTTTTGCCTTTTCTGGAAATTAGTGAAGGCAGCGCATCAAAGGTGCGCACCTCGCTGCCCACCTTGGTGTGCTCTGAGGTGCGCACCCGGGAGCGCTACGAAGTGTGCTCCAAGGTGCGGCGTGCACGTTGTCGGAGCCCGGTTTGCCCCGGGTGCGCACCTCGCCTGCACCTTGGCCGGGGTGGGCACCTTGGCTGGGTTTGCCCAGGGTGCGCTCCGAAGCGGGGTTACTGGAGCGCCCCCTCTTTTTTTGTCAAAGCGTTTGGTGGGGTTTCTCGCATTGGCTCTTCCCAGGCCCGGTTGTTGGGTGCGCTCCCACCCTGGCGCGCGCGAAGTTGGAAGTTGGGTTAATTGCCCGGGCGCGCACCTTCGCCAGGGTGGGCACCTTGGTGCGCACACCTTGGCTGGGCTGCGCACCAGGGCGGGCTCAAGATGGCACCAGCATTCCCTTTTTCTCACTATCTTTCAAAACGGAAATTTTAAAATCTCGTTTTTTTTTTGCCTTTTATGGAAATTAGTGAAGGCATCGCATCAAAGGTGCGCACCTCGCTGCCCACCTTGGTGTGCTCCGAGGTGCCCACCACGGTGCGCAACGCCGGTGCGAACCCGGGAGCGCCCCGATGTGTGCTCCAAGGTGCGGCGTGCACGAAGTCGGACCCCGGTTTGCCCCGGGTGCGCACCTCGCGTGCACCTTGGTGCGCACACCTTGGCTGGGTTGCGCGGCCTGGTGGGCACCATGGTGCGCACCAAGGAGCGCTCCGAAGTGTGCTCCAAGGTGCGGCGTGCACGAAGTCGGAGCCCGGTTTGCCCCGGGTACGCACCTCGCGTGCACCTTCGCCGGGGTGGGCACCTCGGCTGGGTTGCGCGCCCTGGTGCGCACCAAGGAGCGCTCCGAAGTGTGCTCCAAGGTGCGGCGTGCACGAAGTCGGAGCCCGGTTTGCCCCGGGTGCGCACCTTCGCCGCGGTGCGCACCATGGCGTGCACGAAGTCGGAGCCCGGTTTGCCCCGGGTGCGCACCTCGCGTGCACCTTCGGCGGGGTTGCGCGCCCTGGTGGGCACCATGGTGCGCACCAAGGAGCGCTCCGAAGTGTGCTCCAAGGTGCGGCGTGCACGAAGTCGGAGCCCGGTTTGCCCCGGGTGCGCACCTCGCGTGCACCTTCGGCGGGGTTGCGCGCCCTGGTGGGCACCATGGTGCGCACCAAGGAGCGCTCCGAAGTGTGCTCCAAGGTGCGGCGTGCACGAAGTCGGAGCCCGGTTTGCCCCGGGTGCGCACCTCGCGTGCACCTTCGCCGCGGTGGGCACCATGGCGTGCACGAAGTCGGAGCCCGGTTTGCCCCGGGTGCGCACCTCGCGTGCACCTTCGCCGGGGTGGGCACCTCGGCTGGGTTGCGCGCCCTGGTGCGCACCAAGGAGCGCTCCGAAGTGTGCTCCAAGGTGCGGCGTGCACGAAGTCGGAGCCCGGTTTGCCCCGGGTGCGCACCTCGCGTGCACCTTCGCCAGGGTGGGCACCTCGGTGTGCTCCGAGGTGCGAACCCGAGAGCGCTCCGAGGTGCCCACGAAGTCGAAAGTCGGGTTAATTGCATTGTTTTCCCCGGGTGCGCTCCGAGGTGCGCAACATCGGCGCGCACCAAGGAGGGCTCCGAAGTGTGCTCCAAGGTGCGCACGATGGCGTGCACCTCTGGTGCGCACGATTCGGAGCTCGGTTTGACCGGGGTGCGCACACCTTGGCTGGGTTGCGCACCTTTTGTGCGCTCCAAGGTGCGCACGAAGTCGGAGCTCGGTTTGCCCCGGGTGCGCACCTTCGCCAGGGTGCGCACCTTGATGCGCACGCCTTGGCTGGGCTGCGCACCTTGGTGGGCGCCATGGTGCGCACCTTTCGTGCGCTCCAAGGTGCGCACGAAGTCGGAGCTCGGTTTGCCCCGGGTGCGCACCTTGGTGGGCGCCATGGTGCACTCCGAGGTGCCCAAGATTGGTGCGCACCAAGGAGCGCTCCGAAGTGCGCTCCAAGGTGCGCGCGAAGTCGAAAGTTGGGTTAATTGTCCGGTTTGCCTCGGGTGCGCACCTTGCGTGCACCTTCGCCAGGGTGGGCGCCTTGGTGCGCACACCTTGGCTGGGCTGCGCACACCTTGGCACCCGCGTTTCCTTCATTTTAAATTTTTTTTTTTTACAATCTCTCAAGTGGGAAATTCTATAATCTCAACTTTTTTTGCCTTTTCAGGAAACTTTTGAATGGAGCGCATCATTGGTGCGCTCCGAAGTGTGCTCCAAAGCTCTCTCCAGCTGCGTGCACCTGCCCCGGCCGCGCACCCGGCCCCGCCCAGCTTCGCTCACCTGTCCCGGGCGTCTGGTGCGGAACCTTAGAGTAAGAAACATCACCGTGCACCTTGGCCAACGTGCGCGACTCGACCGAGCGCGCACTGGCCGAGGTGCACACCGATTTCACCTGGGTGCGCGCGCAGCACCTCGGGCGCACCGGGGTGCGCGCACAACGCCCGGGTTGCACCGTGGCCTGTGTGCTCGGGGCGCCTCGGGTGCGCGCTCGGTGTCGCCCCCGCGCGCGCGGTAGTGCGGGCAGCGCACCCCGGCCCGGCCCGGCCCCGACGAGAACGCAAACGGGCAAAAGGTTTATTCAAATAGCATTGCGACGCCCGGCGAAAAACTAAAAAAGGGTGCAACACCGGGACTTCCCGGGAGGTCACCCATCCCAGTACTACTCCGGCCCAAGCGCGCTTAACTGCGGAGTTCTGATGGGATCCGGTGCACTAACGCTGGTATGATCGCACCCGTTATGAGCTTGTCGCAGTGTGTACTTAGCAAACCGCGACCCACGTGCGAATCCACCCCGGCCACCCACCCCCGTCGAGGTGCACACCCTCCCTCGCGAAGTGCGCCCCGTTCGCCAAGTGTGAGCCCTGCCCGGGTGCGCGCACCTTGCTAGGGCGTCGGGTGTGCACCCGGCCCGGCCTACGTGCGTGCACCTGGAGGGGGCGTCGTGTGCGTGCAGTGTCCCGTCTGCAACGCGGTGCCCACACACCACCTCGGGCGCAACGACCTGCGCTCACATGTGGGCCGAGTGCACCTTGGTGCATGTTCGGGGCGCCTCGGGTGCACGCTCGATCTTGCCCCGGTGCACCAAGGCGCTCGGTTTGCCCCGGGTGCGCACTTGGTGCAAGGTGGGCACCCAAAATAGGGATCAAGCACCAAAACACAAGTTTCGGGATGCAAAATGGGACCCAAGGACCACAAATGCGTTCCAAGACCCATGATGGGTCCACGAGAACAAAAATGTGTTCCGAGACTTAATAAACAAATATTGGGTTTTAGGAGAAGAAACATGCTCTGATGCCCAAAACGAGAATCGACCCCGAAAAGGCCACAGGCCAAAAGTGGGATGCGAGACAAAAAAAAATGGGACCCGAGGACCAAAATTGGGTTCCCAGGTCAAAGACAGGGCAACCGGACAAGAAACGACCTCTAAGGCTCGAAATGAGTCCCGACGACTAAAACTTGACAAGAAGCACCCATCAGGCACCCAACTCGACACCCATGGGATGCCGACCCACCCGGGCTTCCACCTAGCACACCTTGGCACCCACCCACCCTCGCACCCAACCTCGCACCCAACTTAGCACCTTTGAACCCACATTGGCACTCACCCTGACCCTGGCACCTTGGAACCCACATTGGCACTCACCTTGACCCTGGCACCCACCTTTGCACTCACCTTGGGACCCACCCTGGCTCCCACCTCGGCACCCACCCAGACACCCACCTTGGTTCCTTGGCACCCACCTTGGATCCTTGGCACCCACCCCGACACCCACCTTGGCACGCAACTTGGCTACTTGCCACCCACCTTGGCTCCTTGACGCCCACCCCGACAACCACCCCGTGACCTACCCTGGCTAGGGTTGGTGCACACCCACCCTGGTGCCCACCTTGGCACCCACCCTATGACCCACCTTGGCACGCACCTTAGTACCCACCCCGTTACCCACCCTAGGACCCACCCCGTGACCCACCTTGGCCAGGGTGGGTGCACCCACCCTGGTGCCCACCTTGGCACCCACCCATCCTAGCACCCAGCCTGTGACCGGGCTTGGAACCCAACCTTGCACCCGCACCCGTCTTGGCCAGTGTGGGTGCGCACCCATCCTGGCACCCACGTTGTGACACACCCTTTAACCCACGCACCCTAGCACCCACGTTGGCACCCACCTTGGAACCCAACCTAGCAACTTGGCACCCACCCCGTGACCCACCTTGGCATCCACCATAGCAGTCGCCGACTTGGCACCCACCTCGGCACCCACCTTGACACTTGTGGACCCACCTTGCCACTCACCCTAGCATCGACCCATCCTAGCACCCACCCTGGCACCTTTGCACCCTAGCACTCACCCATCCTAGCACCTAACCTGTGACCCACCTTGACACTCACCCTCGCACCCACCTTGGAACCCAACCTAGCACCCACCCACCCTGACACCAACCCTAGCACCTACCCACCCTTGCACCCACCCTGTGACCCATCTTGGCACCCACCCATCCTACCACTCAACCTATCACCCACCTTCTCACCCACCTTGGCATCCACCTTAGCACCCACCCACACTGGCACCTTGGCACCCACCTCGGGCAAGGTGGGTGCACACCCACCCTGGCACCCAATTTAGAACCCACCGAGCATGTTACCCACCTTGGCACCCACATTGCAGCCCACCCTAGTACCCACCCTATGACCCACATTGGCATCCACACCCTAGCACCCAGGCACCTCGACACCCGCCTTGACACCCACCCTAGCACTGAACCTGTGACCCACCTTGGAACTCACCCTAGAACCCACCCACCCTGTGAACCACCTTGGCATCCACCTTAGCACCCACCCACCTTGGCACCCACTCTAGCACTCACCCATCCTAACACCCAACTTGTTACCCACCTTGGCACCCGCCCTCGCGTCCACCTTGAAACCCACCCTAGCACCCACCCACGCAGGAGCCCACCTTGGCACCCAACCTAACACCCACGCATCCTGGCACCCAACTTGTGACCCACCTTGGAACCCACCCTAGTACCCACCTTTGAACCCACTATATCACCAACCCACCTTGGCACCCACCCTATGACCCTCTTTGGAATCCACCCTAGCACGCACCCACCCTGGCACCCACCATGGAGCGCACCCTAGCACCCACCCACCTCGGCACGCACCTCAACACCCACCTTGGTGTGCGCACTGCGCCAACCTCTCAAAGACCCTATGTGGTGCGCTCCAAAGTGTACACCTTTGGTGCGCTCCAAGGTGCGCACCTTTGGTGCACACCGAGGTGCACACCAAAGTGTGCACCGAGGTGAGCACCAAAGTGCACTCCAGGGTGCACACCAAGGCGTGCACCTTTGGTGCGGTCAATGCAAACGAATTCGGAAGTTGGGGTCGATGTCCTAATCGCTGCTGCAGACTACACGTATGAGAATCGGACAAATAGCTTTATATAGGGGAGGTGTTGCGTTTGATGGGTCGACTCCCCTGGTTGTGTGCACTGCACCAACTTCAAAGACCCTGTCTTGTTTAAGAAGTCAAAAGTTGGGGTGGATGTCCTAATCATTGCTGCAGTCTACGCATGTATGAGAATCAGACAAATAGCTTATATAGGGGAGGTGTTGCATTCGGTGGGTTGACTCCCCTGGTTGTGCGCACTGCGCCAACCTCAAAGACCCCGCATAGCAGAAGAAGTCGGAAGTCGGATTTTGGTGAGCACCAAGGCGTGCACCTTTGGTGCGGTCAACGCAGACGAATTCAGAAGTTGGGGTGGATGTCCTAATCGTTGTTGCAGGCTACACATGTATGAGAATCAGACAAATAGCTTATATAGGGGAGGTGTTGGGTTTGATGGGTCAACTCCCTTGGTTGTGCGCATTACGCCAACCTCAAAGACCTTGTTTTCGTTAAGAAGTCAAAAGTTGGGGTCAATGTCCTAATGGCTCCTGCAGGCTACACATGTATGAGAATCGGACAAATAGCTTATATAGGGGAGGTGTTGGGTTTGATGGGTCGACTCCCCTGGTTGTGCGCATTACGTCAACCTCAAAGACCTTGTTTTCGTTAAGAAGTCAAAAGTTGGGGTCGATGTCCTAATTGCTCCTGTAGACTACACATGTATGAGAATCAGACAAATAGCTTATATAGGGGAGGTGTTGGGTTTGATGGGTTGACTCCCCTAGTTGTTCGCATTACACCAACCTCAAAGACCTTGTTTTCGTTTAGAAGCCGAAAGTTGGGGTCGATGTCCTAATTGCTCCTGCAGGCTACGCATGTATGAGAATCAGACAAATAGCTTATATAGGGGAGGTGTTGGGTTTGATGGGTCGACTCCCCTGGTTGTGCGCATTGCGCCAACCTCAAAGACCCTGCATTGCGGATGAAGTCGAAAGTCAGAGTTTGGTGTGCTACAAGGTGTGGTCGAAGGTGCTCACCTAGGTGTGCACCTTTGGAGCACAGGAAAAGTGCCCTCCAAAAGTGCGCACCTTTGGAGTGCACAAAAGTGCCCTCCAAAAGTGCGCACCTTTGGAGCGCAGAAAAGTGCCCTCCAAAAAGTGCCCTCCAAAAGTGCGCACCTTTGGAGCGCAGAAAAGTGCCCTCCAAAAAGTGCCCTCCAAAAGTGCGCACCTTTGGAGCGCAGAAAAGTGCCCTCCAAAAAGTGCCCTCCAAAAGTGCGCACCTTTGGAGCGCAGAAAAGTGCCCTCCAAAAAGTGCCCTCCAAAAGTGCGCACCTTTGGAGCGCAGAAAAGTGCCCTCCAAAAAGTGCCCTCCAAAAGTGCGCACCTTTGGAGCGCAGAAAAGTGCCCTCCAAAAAGTGCCCTCCAAAAGTGCGCACCTTTGGAGCGCAGAAAAGTGCCCTCCAAAAAGTGCCCTCCAAAAGTGCGCACCTTTGGAGCGCAGAAAAGTGCCCTCCAAAAAGTGCCCTCCAAAAGTGCGCACCTTTGGAGCGCAGAAAAGTGCCCTCCAAAAAGTGCCCTCCAAAAGTGCGCACCTTTGGAGCGCAGAAAAGTGCCCTCCAAAAAGTGCCCTCCAAAAGTGCGCACCTTTGGAGCGCAGAAAAGTGCCCTCCAAAAAGTGCCCTCCAAAAGTGCGCACCTTTGGAGCGCAGAAAAGTGCCCTCCAAAAGTGCGCACCTTTGGAGCGCACAAAAGTGCCCTCCAAAAGTGCGCACTTTTGGTGCGCACCAAGGCGCTGGTTCGGTCGTTGCAGGCGAGTTCGGAAGTTGGGGTCGATGTCCTGAGCGGAGGTGCAAACTACACAGGTGTCGGAATCGGACAAATAGCTTATATAGGGGAGGTGTATGCTTCGATGGGTCGACTCCCCAGGTTGAGCGCACCGCGCCAACCTCAAAGACCCTACGGTATGGATGAAGTCGGAAGTTGGGTCCGATGACCGATTCGATTAGTAGGTATGCTCATGAGGTCGGAATTTGGGTCCGATGACCTGCCATGTGCAGGAAGGCGAATGTTGACACTGTGCGTTGCAAGGTGCACACCAAGGCGCTGGTGCGGTCTTTTTAGTCGAGTTCGGAAGTTGGGGTCGATGTCCTGATCGGAGGTGCAAGCTACACAGGTGTGGGAATCGGACAAATAGCTTATATAGGGGAGGTGTATGCTTCGTTGGGTCGACTCCCCGGGTTGAGCGCACCGCGCCAACCTCAAAGACCCTACGGTATGGATGAAGTCGGAAGTTGGGTCCGATGACCGATTCGATATGTAGGCATACTCGCGAGGTCGGAATTTGGGTCCGATGACCTGCCACGTGCAGGAAGGCGAATGTTGGCACTGTGCGTTGCAAGGTGCGCACCAAGGCGCTGGTTCGGTCGTTGGAGGCGAGTTCGGAAGTTGGGGTCGATGTCTTGATCGGAGGTGCAAACTACACAGGTGTGGGAATCGGACAAATAGCTTATATAGGGGAGGTGTATGCTTCGTTGGGTCGACTCCCCGGGTTGAGCGCACCGCGCCAACCTCAAAGACCCTACGGTATGGATGAAGTCGGAAGTTGGGTCCGATGACCGATTCGATATGTAGGCATACTCGCGAGGTCGGAATTTGGGTCCGATGACCTGCCATGTGCAGGAAGGCGAATGTTGGGACTGTGCGTCGCAAGGTGCGCACCAAGGCGCTGGTGCCGTCGTTGCAGTCGAGTTCGGAAGTTGGGGTCGATGTCCTGGTCAGAGGTGCAAACTACACAGGTGTGGGAATCGGACAAATAGCTTATATAGGGGAGGTGTATGCTTCGATGGGTCGACTCCCTGGGTTGAGCGCACCGCGCCAACCTCAAAGACCCTACAGTATGGATGAAGTCGGAAGTTGGGTCCGATGACCGATTCGATACGTAGGCATATTGGCGAGGTCTGAATTTGTGTCCGATGACCTGCCATGCGCAGGAAGGCGGAATTTGGGTCCGATGACCGAGTTGATGGCGTGCCATGCGCAGAAAGGCGGAATTTGGGTCCGATGACCGAGTTGATGTTGATGGCCCGCCATGCACAGGAAGGCGGAATTTGGGTCCGATGACCGATTTGAAGGCGTGCCATACGCAAAAAGGCGGAGTTTGGGTCCGATGACCGAGTTGATATTGATGGCCCGCCATGCGCAGGAAGGCGGAATTTGGGTCCGATGACCTGACATACGCATGGAGTCCGACTCGGGGGCCGATGTTCGATTCGATGACTTGCATTGTGGGTAAAGTCGGAAGTTGTGGTCTTTGACCCGATTCGATGACCAGACTTCGGCTGCTTGAGAATCGGACAAATAACTTATATAGGGGAGGTAGTGTTCTCGAGCATCCTCCCCCCGTGCCCGTTTATGTCGATTGATGCTGGTGCTCGACTGGTTGGAGCGCTCGGATGCAAAAATCTTGCACCAGGATTTATCGATTGTGATGGACACGGCAAGTCTCCTGATTGCTATGCAGGAGCTCATCGTGAATCTCTATGCGGCCTTGGTATGGACTCGACCTGCGGAATGGTTCGGCAATGGTAGTCGCTCCAACACGTCCTTGCAATGGCCACAGAGGTGATTCGACTAGAGCTCCAGTCTAGCTTTTGGGTTGCTTGGCGGACTGGTATAGCCGCGATCGAGTTCCGGCCATGAACGTTTTAGATAGCTCTTGGGCTTTCTGGGACGGAAGTCGGAAGTTTGGGCTGTTGTCCGATTTGATGACCATTCTTCGGATGTGTGAGAATCGGACAAATAACTTATATAGGGGACTGTGTTGTCTCACGCAGCCCCCTCCGTGCCCTCTCGACCGATGTTGGTGCTTGAAAGGGTTGGGATCGCTCGGATTTATAAACGTGCACCACCATTTGTCGAGTGTGAGGGACGCGGCAGGTCTCCTAAATGCTATGCGGGCGCTCTCTGAGAATCTCTATCCGGCCTCGACACAGACTAGTCTTGCTGAATGGTTTGGCACTGGTAGTCGATCCAACACGTCGTTGTTGTGGCCGCCTAGGCGATTCGATTCGAGCCCCCGTCTAGCTTTTGGGTTGCTTGGCGGATTTTGCCCTATCCGCAAGTGAGCTCGGTCCCTAAACGTTCGAGAAACCCGATTGCTATGCGCCGACTCTCTTTCTTGCGAGCCTCCATCTAGCTTTTGGGTCTCTACGGAACGGAAGTCGGAATCTGGGACCGTTGTTTGATTCGACGAGGCAGACTACGGTTGTGCGAGAATCGGACAAATAACTTATATAGGGGAGGTGTTGACTGGAGCATTCTCCCCCGTGCCCCTCTAACTCGACCAATGCTGGCGCTCGAACGGTGGTAGCGCTCGGATTTTCATTGAGCGCCAGCATTGGTCGATTTAGAGGGGCATGCGAGATTCCCGAATGCTATGCGAGGGCTCTAACGGAAATGTCTATTGGTTTCGGTATGGATGCAATTGCGAGTGGTTCGGCAAAGGTAGTCGTTCCGATGCGTCCATGTCGTGGCCAAATCGATAATTCGATTTGAGCCCTCGTATAGCATTTGGGTCTCTCGATGTGATTCCGCATTCCAGTCCCTTTGGGCACTGCTTGAGCCGCATCCCAGGGGGTTCCCTTCCCAATAATCTGCCTCGCAACCCGATTGCTATGCGGTGAGGCTCCTCGGCCGCCTCGGAACTATCTGTGTATCAGACGCATCGCGGGATAAGGGGTTGGCAACGGTAGTCGCCCCAAGCGCGTCCGATGCTTGGACCATTCCGAGGCGGCCCTGAAGCCTCTTCCGTCTAGCCGTTGGGTCCTTCTCGCCGCATCCCTCGCCTCGCACCCCGATTGCTATGCGGTGAGGCTCCTCGGCCGCCTCGGAACTATCTGTGTATCGGACGCGTCGCGGGATAAGGGGTTGTCACTGGTAGTCGCCCCAAGCGCGTCCGATGCTTGGACCATTCCGAGGCGGCCCTGAAGCCTCTTCCGTCTAGCCGTTGGGTCCTTCTCGCCGCATCCCTCGCCTCGCACCCCGATTGCTATGCGGTGAGGCTCCTCGGCCGCCTCGGAACTATCTGTGTATCGGACGCGTCGCGGGATAAGGGGTTGTCATTGGTAGTCGCCCCAAGCGCGTCCGATGCTTGGACCATTCCGAGGCGGCCCTGAAGCCTCTTCCGTCTAGCCGTTGGGTCCTTCTCGCCGCATCCCTCGCCTCGCACCCCGATTGCTATGCGGTGAGGCTCCTCGGCCGCCTCGGAACTATCTGTGTATCGGACGCGTCGCGGGATAAGGGGTTGTCACTGGTAGTCGCCCCAAGCGCGTCCGATGCTTGGACCATTCCGAGGCGGCCCTGAAGCCTCTTCCGTCTAGCCGTTGGGTCCTTCTCGCCGCATCCCTCGCCTCGCACCCCGATTGCTATGCGGTGAGGCTCCTCGGCCGCCTCGGAACTATCTGTGTATCGGACGCGTCGCGGGATAAGGGGTTGTCACTGGTAGTCGCCCCAAGCGCGTTCGATGCTTGGACCATTCCGAGGCGGCCCTGAAGCCTCTTCCGTCTAGCCGTTGGGTCCTTCTCGCCGCATCCCTCGCCTCGCACCCCGATTGCTATGCGGTGAGGCTCCTCGGCCGCCTTGGAACTATCTGTGTATCGGACGCGTCGCGGGATAAGGGGTTGTCACTGGTAGTCGCCCCAAGCGCGTCCGATGCTTGGACCATTCCGAGGCGGACCCGAAGCCTCTTCCGTCTAGCCGTTGGGTCCTTCTCGCCGCATCCTTCGCCTCGCACCCCGATTGCTATGCGGTGAGGCTCCTCGGCCGCCTCGGAACTATCTGTGTATCGGACGCGTCGCGGGATAAGGGGTTGTCACTGGTAGTCGCCCCAAGCGCGTCCGATGCTTGGACCATTCCGAGGCGGACCCGAAGCCTCTTCCGTCTAGCCGTTGGGTCCTTCTCGCCGCATCCCTCGCCTCGCACCCCGATTGCTATGCGGTGAGGCTCCTCGGCCGCCTTGGAACTATCTGTGTATCGGACGCGTCGCGGGATAAGGGGTTGTCACTGGTAGTCGCCCCAAGCGCGTCCGATGCTTGGACCATTCCGAGGCGGACCCGAAGCCTCTTCCGTCTAGCCGTTGGGTCCTTCTCGCCGCATCCCTCGCCTCGCACCCCGATTGCTATGCGGTGAGGCTCCTCGGCCGCCTTGGAACTATCTGTGTATCGGACGCGTCGCGGGATAAGGGGTTGTCACTGGTAGTCGCCCCAAGCGCGTCCAATGCTTGGACCATTCCGAGGCGGACCCGAAGCCTCTTCCGTCTAGCCGTTGGGTCCTTCTCGCCGCATCCCTCGCCTCGCACCCCGATTGCTATGCGGTGAGGCTCCTCGGCCGCCTTGGAACTATCTGTGTATCGGACGCGTCGCGGGATAAGGGGTTGTCACTGGTAGTCGCCCCAAGCGCGTCCGATGCTTGGACCATTCCGAGGCGGCCCCGAAGCCTCTTCCGTGTAGCCGTTGGGTCGTTCTCGCCGCATCCCTCGCCTCGCACCCCGATTGCTATGCGGTGAGGCTCCTCGGCCGCCTTGGAACTATCTGTGTATCGGACGCGTCGTGGGATAAGGGGTTGTCACTGGTAGTCGCCCCAAGCGCGTCCGATGCTTGGACCATTCCGAGGCGGCCCCGAAGCCTCTTCTGTGTAGCCGTTGGGTCCTTCTCGCCGCATCCCTCGCCTCGCACCCCGATTGCTATGCGGTGAGGCTCCTCGGCCGCCTTGGAACTATCTGTGTATCGGACGCGTCGCGGGATAAGGGGTTGTCACTGGTAGTCGCCCCAAGCGCGTCCGATGCTTGGACCATTCCGAGGCGGACCTGAAGCCTCTTCCCTCTAGCCGTTGGGGCTTTCTCGCCGCATCCCTCGCCTCGCACCCTGATTGCTATGCTGTGAGGCTCCTCGGCCGCCTTGGAACTATCTGTGTATCGGACGCATCGCGGGATAAGGGGTTGGCAGTGGTAGTCGCCCCAAGCGCATCCGATGCTTGGACCATTCCGAGGCGGCCCTGCAGCCTCTTCCGTCTAGCCGTTGGGGCCATCTCGCCGCATCCCCCACCTCGCACCACGATTGCTATGCGGTGAGGCTCCTTGGCCGCCTCGGAACTATCTGTGTATCGGACGCATCGCGGGATAAGGGGTTGTCACTGGTAGTCGCCCCAAGCGCGTCCGATGCTTGGACTATTCCGAGGCGGCCCTGCAGCCTCTTCCGTCTAGCCGTTGGGGCCATCTCGCTGCATCCCCCACCTCCTCGGCCGCCTCGGAACTATCTGTGTATCGGACGCATCGCGGGATAAGGGGTTGGCAGTGGTAGTCGCCCCAAGCGCGTCCGATGCTTGGACTATTCCGAGGCAGCCCTGCAGCCTCTTCCGTCTAGCCTTTGGGGCCATCTCGCCGCATCCCTCGCCTCGCACCCCGATTGCTATGCGGTGAGGCTCCTCGGCCGCCTGGGAACTATCTTCGTATCGGACGCATCGCGGGATAAGGGGTTGTCACTGGTAGTCGCCCCAAGCGCGTCCGATGCTTGGACTATTCCGAGGCGGCCCTGTGGCCTCTTCCGTCTAGCCGTTGGGGCCATCTCGCCGCATCCCCCACCTCGCACCCCGATTGCTATGCGGTGAGGCTCTTCGGCCGCCTTGGAACCTTGGAACTATCTTCGTATCGGACGCATCGCGGGATAAGGGGTTGTCACTGGTAGTGGCCCCAAGCGCGTCCGATGCTTGGACTATTCCGAGGCGGCCCTGCAGCCTCTTCCGTCTAGCCGTTGGGGCCATCTCGCCGCATCCCCCACCTCGCACCCCGATTGCTATGCGGTGAGGCTCCTCGGCCGCCTTGGAACTATCTTCGTATCGGACGCATCGCGGGATAAGGGGTTGTCACTGGTAGTCGCCCCAAGCGCGTCCGATGCTTGGACTATTCCGACGCGGCCCTGTGGCCTCTTCCGTCTAGCCGTTGGGGCCATCTCGCCGCATCCCCCACCTCGCACCCCGATTGCTATGCGGTGAGGCTCCTCGGCCGCCTTGGAACCATCTTCGTATCGGACGCATCGCGGGATAGGGGGCTGTCACTGGTAGTCGCCCCAAGCGTGTCCGATGCTTGGACCATTCCTAGGCGGCCCTGAAGCCTCTTCCGTCTAGCCGTTGGGGCCTTCCCGCCCCATCCCTCGCCTCGCACCCCCGATTGCTATGCGGTGAGGCTCCTCGGCCGCCTTGGAACCATCTGTGTATCGGACGCATCGCGGGATAAGGGGTTGGCACTGGCAGTCGCCCCAAGCGCGTCCGATGCTTGGACCATTCCGAGGTGGCCCTGAAGCCTCTTCCGTCTAGCCGTTGGGGCCTTCCCGCCCCATCCCTCGCCTCGCACCCCGATTGATATGCGGTGAGGCTCCTCGGCCGCCTTGGAACTATCTGTGTATCGGACGCATCGCGGGATAAGGGGTTGGCACTGGTAGTCGTCCCAATCGCATCCGATGCTTGGACCATTCCGAGGCGGCCCTGCAGCCTCTTCCGTTTAGCCGTCGGGGCCTTCCCGCCGCATCCCTCGCCTCGCATCCCGATTCCTATGCGGTGAGTCTTCTCGGCCGCCGCGGAACTATACCTGTTATTGCTACTGCATCCTTCGGCTGGTAACCTCCTCTGCCGCCTTGGAACGTTCTCTTTGTCGGACGCGTCGCGGGATAAGGGGTTGGCACTGGTAGTCGCCCCAAGCGCGCCCGATGCATAGACCGCTCCGAGTCGACCTTGCTTTCAGCCTCTCACATGCATAGACCTCTCTGAGTCGACCCTGCAGCCTCTCACGTTTAGCCTTTGGAATCTCGCCTCACAACATGATTGCTATCCTTGATGCATCCCTTGCCTCGAGCCCTGATTGCTTTCTTGGCTGCATCCCTCCTCTCCTCACAGCCCGGTTGTCATCACTGCTTCATCCGTCGCTTCATGCATTCTGGCTGCTGGGCCCTTCCCACCGCACACCTCGATTGCTATCTCTTCTGCATCACACACCCCGATTGCTATCTCTGCTACATCCCTCGGCTCTCACTTCTGCATCCTTCGCCTCACACCTCGATTGCTATCAATGCTGCATCCGTAACCTCACACCCCGATTGCTATGCGGGGAGGCTCCTTGGCCGCCTTGGAAATTTCTGTGTGTCGGACGCACCGCGGGATAAGGGGTTGGCACTGGTAGTCGCCCCAAGTGCGCCCGATTCTTAGACCGCTTCGAGGTGACCTCGTAGCCTCTTTCGTCCAGGCTTCCTGCCTTCAACGCCCTTTTTACACCTCGATTGCTATGCGCGGGCTCGTTGGCGTCTATCACCTCTCTGCGAAGAGTGGCACGATGATTGTTGGGGTAAATCGTAGCAGTCCGATCTCTGGCCTTGGGCCATTGTG
>NW_026729147.1:125000-147500 GCF_030272615.1 Cryptomeria japonica
AGCCCGGTTTGCCCCGGGTGCGCACCTCGCGTGCACCTTCGCCGCGGTGGGCACCATGGCGTGCACGAAGTCGGAGCCCGGTTTGCCCCGGGTGCGCACCTCGCGTGCACCTTCGCCGGGGTGGGCACCTTGGTGTGCAGACCTTGGCTGGGTTGCGCGCCCTGGTGGGCACCATGGTGCGCACCAAGGAGCGCTCCGAAGTGTGCTCCAAGGTGCGGCCTGCACGAAGTCGGAGCCCGGTTTGCCCCGGGTGTGCACCTCGGGTGGGCACCTTGGTGCGCATGCCTTGCCTGGGCTGCGCACCAGGGCGGGCTCAAGATGGCACCCGCGTTCCTTTTTTTTCACTATCTTTCAAAACGGAAATTTTAAAATCTCATTTTTTTTTGCCTTTTTCTGGAAATTAGTGAAGGCAGCGCATCAAAGGTGCGCACCTCGCTGCCCACCACGGTGCGCAACGCCGGTGGGCACCCGGGAGTGCTTCGAAGTGTGCTCCAAGGTGCTGCGTGCACGTTGTCGGAGCCCGGTTTGCCCCGGGTGCGCACCTCGCGTGCACCTTCGTCGGGGTGGGCACCTTGGCTGGGTTTGCCCCGGCTGCGCTCCGAAGCGGGGTTATTGGAGCGCCGCCTCTTTTTTTGTCGGAGCGTTTGGTGGGGTTTCTCGCATTGGCTCTTCCGAGGCCCGGTTGCCACCCTGGCGCGCACGAAGTCGGAAGTAGGGTTAATTGCCCGGGTGCGCACCTTTGCCAGGGTGGGCACCTTACCTGGGCTGCGCACCAGGGCGGGCTCAAGATGGCACGCGCGTTCCGTTTTTTTCACTATCTTTCAAAACGGAAATTTTAAAATCTCCTTTTTTTTTTGCCTTTTCTGGAAATTAGTGAAGGCAGCGCATCAAAGGTGCGCACCTCGCTGCCCACCTTGGTGTGCTCTGAGGTGCGCACCCGGGAGCGCTACGAAGTGTGCTCCAAGGTGCGGCGTGCACGTTGTCGGAGCCCGGTTTGCCCCGGGTGCGCACCTCGCCTGCACCTTGGCCGGGGTGGGCACCTTGGCTGGGTTTGCCCAGGGTGCGCTCCGAAGCGGGGTTACTGGAGCGCCCCCTCTTTTTTTGTCAGAGCGTTTGGTGGGGTTTCTCGCATTGGCTCTTCCCAGGCCCGGTTGTTGGGTGCGCTCCCACCCTGGCGCGCGCGAAGTTGGAAGTTGGGTTAATTGCCCGGGCGCGCACCTTCGCCAGGGTGGGCACCTTGGTGCGCACACCTTGGCTGGGCTGCGCACCAGGGCGGGCTCAAGATGGCACCAGCATTCCCTTTTTCTCACTATCTTTCAAAACGGAAATTTTAAAATCTCGTTTTTTTTTTGCCTTTTATGGAAATTAGTGAAGGCATCGCATCAAAGGTGCGCACCTCGCTGCCCACCTTGGTGTGCTCCGAGGTGCCCACCACGGTGCGCAACGCCGGTGCGAACCCGGGAGCGCCCCGATGTGTGCTCCAAGGTGCGGCGTGCACGAAGTCGGACCCCGGTTTGCCCCGGGTGCGCACCTCGCGTGCACCTTGGTGCGCACACCTTGGCTGGGTTGCGCGGCCTGGTGGGCACCATGGTGCGCACCAAGGAGCGCTCCGAAGTGTGCTCCAAGGTGCGGCGTGCACGAAGTCGGAGCCCGGTTTGCCCCGGGTACGCACCTCGCGTGCACCTTCGCCGGGGTGGGCACCTCGGCTGGGTTGCGCGCCCTGGTGCGCACCAAGGAGCGCTCCGAAGTGTGCTCCAAGGTGCGGCGTGCACGAAGTCGGAGCCCGGTTTGCCCCGGGTGCGCACCTTCGCCGCGGTGCGCACCATGGCGTGCACGAAGTCGGAGCCCGGTTTGCCCCGGGTGCGCACCTCGCGTGCACCTTCGGCGGGGTTGCGCGCCCTGGTGGGCACCATGGTGCGCACCAAGGAGCGCTCCGAAGTGTGCTCCAAGGTGCGGCGTGCACGAAGTCGGAGCCCGGTTTGCCCCGGGTGCGCACCTCGCGTGCACCTTCGGCGGGGTTGCGCGCCCTGGTGGGCACCATGGTGCGCACCAAGGAGCGCTCCGAAGTGTGCTCCAAGGTGCGGCGTGCACGAAGTCGGAGCCCGGTTTGCCCCGGGTGCGCACCTCGCGTGCACCTTCGCCGCGGTGGGCACCATGGCGTGCACGAAGTCGGAGCCCGGTTTGCCCCGGGTGCGCACCTCGCGTGCACCTTCGCCGGGGTGGGCACCTCGGCTGGGTTGCGCGCCCTGGTGCGCACCAAGGAGCGCTCCGAAGTGTGCTCCAAGGTGCGGCGTGCACGAAGTCGGAGCCCGGTTTGCCCCGGGTGCGCACCTCGCGTGCACCTTCGCCAGGGTGGGCACCTCGGTGCGCACACCTTCTCAATGTTTTCTTGCCTTTTCTGGAAATTGGTGAAGGCAGCGCATCAAAGGTGCGCACCTCGGTGTGCTCCGAGGTGCGAACCCGAGAGCGCTCCGAGGTGCCCACGAAGTCGAAAGTCGGGTTAATTGCATTGTTTTCCCCGGGTGCGCTCCGAGGTGCGCAACATCGGCGCGCACCAAGGAGGGCTCCGAAGTGTGCTCCAAGGTGCGCACGATGGCGTGCACCTCTGGTGCGCACGATTCGGAGCTCGGTTTGACCGGGGTGCGCACACCTTGGCTGGGTTGCGCACCTTTTGTGCGCTCCAAGGTGCGCACGAAGTCGGAGCTCGGTTTGCCCCGGGTGCGCACCTTCGCCAGGGTGCGCACCTTGATGCGCACGCCTTGGCTGGGCTGCGCACCTTGGTGGGCGCCATGGTGCGCACCTTTCGTGCGCTCCAAGGTGCGCACGAAGTCGGAGCTCGGTTTGCCCCGGGTGCGCACCTTGGTGGGCGCCATGGTGCACTCCGAGGTGCCCAAGATTGGTGCGCACCAAGGAGCGCTCCGAAGTGCGCTCCAAGGTGCGCGCGAAGTCGAAAGTTGGGTTAATTGTCCGGTTTGCCTCGGGTGCGCACCTTGCGTGCACCTTCGCCAGGGTGGGCGCCTTGGTGCGCACACCTTGGCTGGGCTGCGCACACCTTGGCACCCGCGTTTCCTTCATTTTAAATTTTTTTTTTTTACAATCTCTCAAGTGGGAAATTCTATAATCTCAACTTTTTTTGCCTTTTCAGGAAACTTTTGAATGGAGCGCATCATTGGTGCGCTCCGAAGTGTGCTCCAAAGCTCTCTCCAGCTGCGTGCACCTGCCCCGGCCGCGCACCCGGCCCCGCCCAGCTTCGCTCACCTGTCCCGGGCGTCTGGTGCGGAACCTTAGAGTAAGAAACATCACCGTGCACCTTGGCCAACGTGCGCGACTCGACCGAGCGCGCACTGGCCGAGGTGCACACCGATTTCACCTGGGTGCGCGCGCAGCACCTCGGGCGCACCGGGGTGCGCGCACAACGCCCGGGTTGCACCGTGGCCTGTGTGCTCGGGGCGCCTCGGGTGCGCGCTCGGTGTCGCCCCCGCGCGCGCGGTAGTGCGGGCAGCGCACCCCGGCCCGGCCCGGCCCCGACGAGAACGCAAACGGGCAAAAGGTTTATTCAAATAGCATTGCGACGCCCGGCGAAAAACTAAAAAAGGGTGCAACACCGGGACTTCCCGGGAGGTCACCCATCCCAGTACTACTCCGGCCCAAGCGCGCTTAACTGCGGAGTTCTGATGGGATCCGGTGCACTAACGCTGGTATGATCGCACCCGTTATGAGCTTGTCGCAGTGTGTACTTAGCAAACCGCGACCCACGTGCGAATCCACCCCGGCCACCCACCCCCGTCGAGGTGCACACCCTCCCTCGCGAAGTGCGCCCCGTTCGCCAAGTGTGAGCCCTGCCCGGGTGCGCGCACCTTGCTAGGGCGTCGGGTGTGCACCCGGCCCGGCCTACGTGCGTGCACCTGGAGGGGGCGTCGTGTGCGTGCAGTGTCCCGTCTGCAACGCGGTGCCCACACACCACCTCGGGCGCAACGACCTGCGCTCACATGTGGGCCGAGTGCACCTTGGTGCATGTTCGGGGCGCCTCGGGTGCACGCTCGATCTTGCCCCGGTGCACCAAGGCGCTCGGTTTGCCCCGGGTGCGCACTTGGTGCAAGGTGGGCACCCAAAATAGGGATCAAGCACCAAAACACAAGTTTCGGGATGCAAAATGGGACCCAAGGACCACAAATGCGTTCCAAGACCCATGATGGGTCCACGAGAACAAAAATGTGTTCCGAGACTTAATAAACAAATATTGGGTTTTAGGAGAAGAAACATGCTCTGATGCCCAAAACGAGAATCGACCCCGAAAAGGCCACAGGCCAAAAGTGGGATGCGAGACAAAAAAAAATGGGACCCGAGGACCAAAATTGGGTTCCCAGGTCGAAGACAGGGCAACCGGACAAGAAACGACCTCTAAGGCTCGAAATGAGTCCCGGCGACTAAAACTTGACAAGAAGCACCCATCAGGCACCCAACTCGACACCCATGGGATGCCGACCCACCCGGGCTTCCACCTAGCACACCTTGGCACCCACCCACCCTCGCACCCAACCTCGCACCCAACTTAGCACCTTTGAACCCACATTGGCACTCACCCTGACCCTGGCACCTTGGAACCCACATTGGCACTCACCTTGACCCTGGCACCCACCTTTGCACTCACCTTGGGACCCACCCTGGCTCCCACCTCGGCACCCACCCAGACACCCACCTTGGTTCCTTGGCACCCACCTTGGATCCTTGGCACCCACCCCGACACCCACCTTGGCACGCAACTTGGCTACTTGCCACCCATCTTGGCTCCTTGACGCCCACCCCGACAACCACCCCGTGACCTACCCTGGCTAGGGTTGGTGCACACCCACCCTGGTGCCCACCTTGGCACCCACCCTATGACCCACCTTGGCACGCACCTTAGTACCCACCCCGTTACCCACCCTAGGACCCACCCCGTGACCCACCTTGGCCAGGGTGGGTGCCTTGGTGCGCACAACTTGCCTGGGCTGCACACCAGGGCGGGCTCAAGATGGCACCCGCGTTCCGTTTTTTTCACTATCTTTCAAAACGGAAATTTTAAAATCTCATTTTTTTCTTTTTTTTGCCTTTTCTGGAAATTAGTGAAGGCAGCGCATCAAAGGTGCGCAATGCTGGTGCGAACCCGGGAGCGCTCCGATGTGTGCTCCAAGGTGCGGCGTGCACGAAGTCCGAGCCCGGTTTGCCCCGGGTGCGCACCTCGCGTGCACCTTCGCCGGGGTGAGCACCTTGGCTGGGTTGCGCGCCCTGGTGCGTACCAAGGAGCGCTCTGAAGTGTGCTCCAAGGTGCGGCGTGCACGAAGTCGGAGCCCGGTTTGCCCCGGGTGTGCACCTCGGGTGCGCACCTCGCGTGCACCTTCGCTGCGGTGGGCACCTTGGCTGGGTTGCGCGCCTTGGTGGGCACCATGCAGTGCACGAAGTCGGAGCCCGGTTTGCCCCGGGCGCGCACCTCCGCCAGGGTGGGCACCTTGGTGCGCACAACTTGCCTGGGCTGCGCACCAGGAAGGGCTCAAGATGGCACCCGCGTTCCGTTTTTTTCACTATCTTTCAGAACGGAAATTTTAAAATATCGTTTTTTTTTGCCTTTTCTGGAAATTAGTGAAGGCAGCGCATCAAAGGTGCGCAACGCTGGTGCGAACCTGGGAGCGCTCCGATGTGTGCTCCAAGGTGCGGCGTGCACAAAGTCGGAGCCCGGTTTGCCCCGGGTGCGCCCTGGTGGGCACCATGGTGCGCACCAAGGAGCGCTCCGAAGTGTGCTCCAAGGTGCGGCCTGCACGAAGTCGGAGCCCGGTTTGCCCCGGGTGTGCACCTCGGGTGGGCACCTTGGTGCGCATGCCTTGCCTGGGCTGCGCACCAGGGCGGGCTCAAGATGGCACCCGCGTTCCTTTTTTTTCACTATCTTTCAAAACGGAAATTTTAAAATCTCATTTTTTTTTGCCTTTTTCTGGAAATTAGTGAAGGCAGCGCATCAAAGGTGCGCACCTCGCTGCCCACCACGGTGCGCAACGCCGGTGGGCACCCGGGAGTGCTTCGAAGTGTGCTCCAAGGTGTTGCGTGCACGTTGTCGGAGCCCGGTTTGCCCCGGGTGCGCACCTCGCGTGCACCTTCGTCGGGGTGGGCACCTTGGCTTGGTTTGCCCCGGCTGCGCTCCGAAGCGGGGTTATTGGAGCGCCGCCTCTTTTTTTGTCGGAGCGTTTGGTGGGGTTTCTCGCATTGGCTCTTCCGAGGCCCGGTTGCCACCCTGGCGCGCACGAAGTCGGAAGTAGGGTTAATTGCCCGGGTGCGCACCTTTGCCAGGGTGGCACCTTACCTGGGCTGCGCACCAGGGCGGGCTCAAGATGGCACGCGCGTTCCGTTTTTTTCACTATCTTTCAAAACGGAAATTTTAAAATCTCCTTTTTTTTTTGCCTTTTCTGGAAATTAGTGAAGGCAGCGCATCAAAGGTGCGCACCTCGCTGCCCACCTTGGTGTGCTCTGAGGTGCGCACCCGGGAGCGCTACGAAGTGTGCTCCAAGGTGCGGCGTGCACGTTGTCGGAGCCCGGTTTGCCCCGGGTGCGCACCTCGCCTGCACCTTGGCCGGGGTGGGCACCTTGGCTGGGTTTGCCCAGGGTGCGCTCCGAAGCGGGGTTACTGGAGCGCCCCCTCTTTTTTTGTCAGAGAGTTTGGTGGGGTTTCTCGCATTGGCTCTTCCCAGGCCCGGTTGTTGGGTGCGCTCCCACCCTGGCGCGCGCGAAGTTGGAAGTTGGGTTAATTGCCCGGGCGCGCACCTTCGCCAGGGTGGGCACCTTGGTGCGCAAACCTTGGCTGGGCTGCGCACCAGGGCGGGCTCAAGATGGCACCAGCATTCCCTTTTTCTCACTATCTTTCAAAACGGAAATTTTAAAATCTCGTTTTTTTTTTGCCTTTTATGGAAATTAGTGAAGGCATCGCATCAAAGGTGCGCACCTCGCTGCCCACCTTGGTGTGCTCCGAGGTGCCCACCACGGTGCGCAACGCCGGTGCGAACCCGGGAGCGCCCCGATGTGTGCTCCAAGGTGCGGCGTGCACGAAGTCGGACCCCGGTTTGCCCCGGGTGCGCACCTCGCGTGCACCTTGGTGCGCACACCTTGGCTGGGTTGCGCGGCCTGGTGGGCACCATGGTGCGCACCAAGGAGCGCTCCGAAGTGTGCTCCAAGGTGCGGCGTGCACGAAGTCGGAGCCCGGTTTGCCCCGGGTGCGCACCTTCGCCGCGGTGGGCACCATGGCGTGCACGAAGTCGGAGCCCGGTTTGCCCCGGGTGCGCACCTCGCGTGCACCTTCGCCGGGGTGGGCACCTCGGCTGGGTTGCGCGCCCTGGTGCGCACCAAGGAGCGCTCTGAAGTGTGCTCCAAGGTGCGGCGTGCACGAAGTCGGAGCCCGGTTTGCCCCGGGTGTGCACCTCGCGTGCACCTTCGCTGCGGTGGGCACCTTGGCTGGGTTGCGCGCCTTGGTGGGCACCATGCAGTGCACGAAGTCGGAGCCCGGTTTGCCCCGGGCGCGCACCTCCGCCAGGGTGGGCACCTTGGTGCGCACAACTTGCCTGGGCTGCGCACCAGGAAGGGCTCAAGATGGCACCCGCGTTCCGTTTTTTTCACTATCTTTCAGAACGGAAATTTTAAAATATCGTTTTTTTTTGCCTTTTCTGGAAATTAGTGAAGGCAGCGCATCAAAGGTGCGCAACGCTGGTGCGAACCTGGGAGCGCTCCGATGTGTGCTCCAAGGTGCGGCGTGCACGAAGTCGGACCCCGGTTTGCCCCGGGTGCGCACCTCGCGTGCACCTTGGTGCGCACACCTTGGCTGGGTTGCGCGCCCTGGTGGGCACCATGGTGCGCACCAAGGAGCGCTCCGAAGTGTGCTCCAAGGTGCGGCGTGCACGAAGTCGGAGCCCGGTTTGCCCCGGGTGCGCACCTCGCGTGCACCTTCGCCGCGGTGGGCACCATGGCGTGCACGAAGTCGGAGCCCGGTTTGCCCCGGGTGCGCACCTCGCGTGCACCTTCGCCGGGGTGGGCACCTTGGTGTGCAGACCTTGGCTGGGTTGCGCGCCCTGGTGGGCACCATGGTGCGCACCAAGGAGCGCTCCGAAGTGTGCTCCAAGGTGCGGCCTGCACGAAGTCGGAGCCCGGTTTGCCCCGGGTGTGCACCTCGGGTGGGCACCTTGGTGCGCATGCCTTGCCTGGGCTGCGCACCAGGGCGGGCTCAAGATGGCACCCGCGTTCCTTTTTTTTCACTATCTTTCAAAACGGAAATTTTAAAATCTCATTTTTTTTTGCCTTTTTCTGGAAATTAGTGAAGGCAGCGCATCAAAGGTGCGCACCTCGCTGCCCACCACGGTGCGCAACGCCGGTGGGCACCCGGGAGTGCTTCGAAGTGTGCTCCAAGGTGCTGCGTGCACGTTGTCGGAGCCCGGTTTGCCCCGGGTGCGCACCTCGCGTGCACCTTCGTCGGGGTGGGCACCTTGGCTGGGTTTGCCCCGGCTGCGCTCCGAAGCGGGGTTATTGGAGCGCCGCCTCTTTTTTTGTCGGAGCGTTTGGTGGGGTTTCTCGCATTGGCTCTTCCGAGGCCCGGTTGCCACCCTGGCGCGCACGAAGTCGGAAGTAGGGTTAATTGCCCGGGTGCGCACCTTTGCCAGGGTGGGCACCTTACCTGGGCTGCGCACCAGGGCGGGCTCAAGATGGCACGCGCGTTCCGTTTTTTTCACTATCTTTCAAAACGGAAATTTTAAAATCTCCTTTTTTTTTTGCCTTTTCTGGAAATTAGTGAAGGCAGCGCATCAAAGGTGCGCACCTCGCTGCCCACCTTGGTGTGCTCTGAGGTGCGCACCCGGGAGCGCTACGAAGTGTGCTCCAAGGTGCGGCGTGCACGTTGTCGGAGCCCGGTTTGCCCCGGGTGCGCACCTCGCCTGCACCTTGGCCGGGGTGGGCACCTTGGCTGGGTTTGCCCAGGGTGCGCTCCGAAGCGGGGTTACTGGAGCGCCCCCTCTTTTTTTGTCAGAGCGTTTGGTGGGGTTTCTCGCATTGGCTCTTCCCAGGCCCGGTTGTTGGGTGCGCTCCCACCCTGGCGCGCGCGAAGTTGGAAGTTGGGTTAATTGCCCGGGCGCGCACCTTCGCCAGGGTGGGCACCTTGGTGCGCACACCTTGGCTGGGCTGCGCACCAGGGCGGGCTCAAGATGGCACCAGCATTCCCTTTTTCTCACTATCTTTCAAAACGGAAATTTTAAAATCTCGTTTTTTTTTTGCCTTTTATGGAAATTAGTGAAGGCATCGCATCAAAGGTGCGCACCTCGCTGCCCACCTTGGTGTGCTCCGAGGTGCCCACCACGGTGCGCAACGCCGGTGCGAACCCGGGAGCGCCCCGATGTGTGCTCCAAGGTGCGGCGTGCACGAAGTCGGACCCCGGTTTGCCCCGGGTGCGCACCTCGCGTGCACCTTGGTGCGCACACCTTGGCTGGGTTGCGCGGCCTGGTGGGCACCATGGTGCGCACCAAGGAGCGCTCCGAAGTGTGCTCCAAGGTGCGGCGTGCACGAAGTCGGAGCCCGGTTTGCCCCGGGTACGCACCTCGCGTGCACCTTCGCCGGGGTGGGCACCTCGGCTGGGTTGCGCGCCCTGGTGCGCACCAAGGAGCGCTCCGAAGTGTGCTCCAAGGTGCGGCGTGCACGAAGTCGGAGCCCGGTTTGCCCCGGGTGCGCACCTTCGCCGCGGTGCGCACCATGGCGTGCACGAAGTCGGAGCCCGGTTTGCCCCGGGTGCGCACCTCGCGTGCACCTTCGGCGGGGTTGCGCGCCCTGGTGGGCACCATGGTGCGCACCAAGGAGCGCTCCGAAGTGTGCTCCAAGGTGCGGCGTGCACGAAGTCGGAGCCCGGTTTGCCCCGGGTGCGCACCTCGCGTGCACCTTCGGCGGGGTTGCGCGCCCTGGTGGGCACCATGGTGCGCACCAAGGAGCGCTCCGAAGTGTGCTCCAAGGTGCGGCGTGCACGAAGTCGGAGCCCGGTTTGCCCCGGGTGCGCACCTCGCGTGCACCTTCGCCGCGGTGGGCACCATGGCGTGCACGAAGTCGGAGCCCGGTTTGCCCCGGGTGCGCACCTCGCGTGCACCTTCGCCGGGGTGGGCACCTCGGCTGGGTTGCGCGCCCTGGTGCGCACCAAGGAGCGCTCCGAAGTGTGCTCCAAGGTGCGGCGTGCACGAAGTCGGAGCCCGGTTTGCCCCGGGTGCGCACCTCGCGTGCACCTTCGCCAGGGTGGGCACCTCGGTGCGCACACCTTCTCAATGTTTTCTTGCCTTTTCTGGAAATTGGTGAAGGCAGCGCATCAAAGGTGCGCACCTCGGTGTGCTCCGAGGTGCGAACCCGAGAGCGCTCCGAGGTGCCCACGAAGTCGAAAGTCGGGTTAATTGCATTGTTTTCCCCGGGTGCGCTCCGAGGTGCGCAACATCGGCGCGCACCAAGGAGGGCTCCGAAGTGTGCTCCAAGGTGCGCACGATGGCGTGCACCTCTGGTGCGCACGATTCGGAGCTCGGTTTGACCGGGGTGCGCACACCTTGGCTGGGTTGCGCACCTTTTGTGCGCTCCAAGGTGCGCACGAAGTCGGAGCTCGGTTTGCCCCGGGTGCGCACCTTCGCCAGGGTGCGCACCTTGATGCGCACGCCTTGGCTGGGCTGCGCACCTTGGTGGGCGCCATGGTGCGCACCTTTCGTGCGCTCCAAGGTGCGCACGAAGTCGGAGCTCGGTTTGCCCCGGGTGCGCACCTTGGTGGGCGCCATGGTGCACTCCGAGGTGCCCAAGATTGGTGCGCACCAAGGAGCGCTCCGAAGTGCGCTCCAAGGTGCGCGCGAAGTCGAAAGTTGGGTTAATTGTCCGGTTTGCCTCGGGTGCGCACCTTGCGTGCACCTTCGCCAGGGTGGGCGCCTTGGTGCGCACACCTTGGCTGGGCTGCGCACACCTTGGCACCCGCGTTTCCTTCATTTTAAATTTTTTTTTTTTACAATCTCTCAAGTGGGAAATTCTATAATCTCAACTTTTTTTGCCTTTTCAGGAAACTTTTGAATGGAGCGCATCATTGGTGCGCTCCGAAGTGTGCTCCAAAGCTCTCTCCAGCTGCGTGCACCTGCCCCGGCCGCGCACCCGGCCCCGCCCAGCTTCGCTCACCTGTCCCGGGCGTCTGGTGCGGAACCTTAGAGTAAGAAACATCACCGTGCACCTTGGCCAACGTGCGCGACTCGACCGAGCGCGCACTGGCCGAGGTGCACACCGATTTCACCTGGGTGCGCGCGCAGCACCTCGGGCGCACCGGGGTGCGCGCACAACGCCCGGGTTGCACCGTGGCCTGTGTGCTCGGGGCGCCTCGGGTGCGCGCTCGGTGTCGCCCCCGCGCGCGCGGTAGTGCGGGCAGCGCACCCCGGCCCGGCCCGGCCCCGACGAGAACGCAAACGGGCAAAAGGTTTATTCAAATAGCATTGCGACGCCCGGCGAAAAACTAAAAAAGGGTGCAACACCGGGACTTCCCGGGAGGTCACCCATCCCAGTACTACTCCGGCCCAAGCGCGCTTAACTGCGGAGTTCTGATGGGATCCGGTGCACTAACGCTGGTATGATCGCACCCGTTATGAGCTTGTCGCAGTGTGTACTTAGCAAACCGCGACCCACGTGCGAATCCACCCCGGCCACCCACCCCCGTCGAGGTGCACACCCTCCCTCGCGAAGTGCGCCCCGTTCGCCAAGTGTGAGCCCTGCCCGGGTGCGCGCACCTTGCTAGGGCGTCGGGTGTGCACCCGGCCCGGCCTACGTGCGTGCACCTGGAGGGGGCGTCGTGTGCGTGCAGTGTCCCGTCTGCAACGCGGTGCCCACACACCACCTCGGGCGCAACGACCTGCGCTCACATGTGGGCCGAGTGCACCTTGGTGCATGTTCGGGGCGCCTCGGGTGCACGCTCGATCTTGCCCCGGTGCACCAAGGCGCTCGGTTTGCCCCGGGTGCGCACTTGGTGCAAGGTGGGCACCCAAAATAGGGATCAAGCACCAAAACACAAGTTTCGGGATGCAAAATGGGACCCAAGGACCACAAATGCGTTCCAAGACCCATGATGGGTCCACGAGAACAAAAATGTGTTCCGAGACTTAATAAACAAATATTGGGTTTTAGGAGAAGAAACATGCTCTGATGCCCAAAACGAGAATCGACCCCGAAAAGGCCACAGGCCAAAAGTGGGATGCGAGACAAAAAAAAATGGGACCCGAGGACCAAAATTGGGTTCCCAGGTCGAAGACAGGGCAACCGGACAAGAAACGACCTCTAAGGCTCGAAATGAGTCCCGACGACTAAAACTTGACAAGAAGCACCCATCAGGCACCCAACTCGACACCCATGGGATGCCGACCCACCCGGGCTTCCACCTAGCACACCTTGGCACCCACCCACCCTCGCACCCAACCTCGCACCCAACTTAGCACCTTTGAACCCACATTGGCACTCACCCTGACCCTGGCACCTTGGAACCCACATTGGCACTCACCTTGACCCTGGCACCCACCTTTGCACTCACCTTGGGACCCACCCTGGCTCCCACCTCGGCACCCACCCAGACACCCACCTTGGTTCCTTGGCACCCACCTTGGATCCTTGGCACCCACCCCGACACCCACCTTGGCACGCAACTTGGCTACTTGCCACCCACCTTGGCTCCTTGACGCCCACCCCGACAACCACCCCGTGACCTACCCTGGCTAGGGTTGGTGCACACCCACCCTGGTGCCCACCTTGGCACCCACCCTATGACCCACCTTGGCACGCACCTTAGTACCCACCCCGTTACCCACCCTAGGACCCACCCCATGACCCACCTTGGCCAGGGTGGGTGCACCCACCCTGGTGCCCACCTTGGCACCCACCCATCCTAGCACCCAGCCTGTGACCGGGCTTGGAACCCAACCTTGCACCCGCACCCGTCTTGGCCAGTGTGGGTGCGCACCCATCCTGGCACCCACGTTGTGACACACCCTTTAACCCACGCACCCTAGCACCCACGTTGGCACCCACCTTGGAACCCAACCTAGCAACTTGGCACCCACCCCGTGACCCACCTTGGCATCCACCATAGCAGTCGCCGACTTGGCACCCACCTCGGCACCCACCTTGACACTTGTGGACCCACCTTGCCACTCACCCTAGCATCGACCCATCCTAGCACCCACCCTGGCACCTTTGCACCCTAGCACTCACCCATCCTAGCACCTAACCTGTGACCCACCTTGACACTCACCCTCGCACCCACCTTGGAACCCAACCTAGCACCCACCCACCCTGACACCAACCCTAGCACCTACCCACCCTTGCACCCACCCTGTGACCCATCTTGGCACCCACCCATCCTACCACTCAACCTATCACCCACCTTCTCACCCACCTTGGCATCCACCTTAGCACCCACCCACACTGGCACCTTGGCACCCACCTCGGGCAAGGTGGGTGCACACCCACCCTGGCACCCAATTTAGAACCCACCGAGCATGTTACCCACCTTGGCACCCACATTGCAGCCCACCCTAGTACCCACCCTATGACCCACATTGGCATCCACACCCTAGCACCCAGGCACCTCGACACCCGCCTTGACACCCACCCTAGCACTGAACCTGTGACCCACCTTGGAACTCACCCTAGAACCCACCCACCCTGTGAACCACCTTGGCATCCACCTTAGCACCCACCCACCTTGGCACCCACTCTAGCACTCACCCATCCTAACACCCAACTTGTTACCCACCTTGGCACCCGCCCTCGCGTCCACCTTGAAACCCACCCTAGCACCCACCCACGCAGGAGCCCACCTTGGCACCCAACCTAACACCCACGCATCCTGGCACCCAACTTGTGACCCACCTTGGAACCCACCCTAGTACCCACCTTTGAACCCACTATATCACCAACCCACCTTGGCACCCACCCTATGACCCTCTTTGGAATCCACCCTAGCACGCACCCACCCTGGCACCCACCATGGAGCGCACCCTAGCACCCACCCACCTCGGCACGCACCTCAACACCCACCTTGGTGTGCGCACTGCGCCAACCTCTCAAAGACCCTATGTGGTGCGCTCCAAAGTGTACACCTTTGGTGCGCTCCAAGGTGCGCACCTTTGGTGCACACCGAGGTGCACACCAAAGTGTCCACCGAGGTGAGCACCAAAGTGCACTCCAGGGTGCACACCAAGGCGTGCACCTTTGGTGCGGTCAATGCAAACGAATTCGGAAGTTGGGGTCGATGTCCTAATCGCTGCTGCAGACTACACGTATGAGAATCGGACAAATAGCTTTATATAGGGGAGGTGTTGCGTTTGATGGGTCGACTCCCCTGGTTGTGTGCACTGCACCAACTTCAAAGACCCTGTCTTGTTTAAGAAGTCAAAAGTTGGGGTGGATGTCCTAATCATTGCTGCAGTCTACGCATGTATGAGAATCAGACAAATAGCTTATATAGGGGAGGTGTTGCATTCGGTGGGTTGACTCCCCTGGTTGTGCGCACTGCGCCAACCTCAAAGACCCCGCATAGCAGAAGAAGTCGGAAGTCGGATTTTGGTGAGCACCAAGGCGTGCACCTTTGGTGCGGTCAACGCAGACGAATTCAGAAGTTGGGGTGGATGTCCTAATCGTTGTTGCAGGCTACACATGTATGAGAATCAGACAAATAGCTTATATAGGGGAGGTGTTGGGTTTGATGGGTCAACTCCCTTGGTTGTGCGCATTACGCCAACCTCAAAGACCTTGTTTTCGTTAAGAAGTCAAAAGTTGGGGTCAATGTCCTAATGGCTCCTGCAGGCTACACATGTATGAGAATCGGACAAATAGCTTATATAGGGGAGGTGTTGGGTTTGATGGGTCGACTCCCCTGGTTGTGCGCATTACGTCAACCTCAAAGACCTTGTTTTCGTTAAGAAGTCAAAAGTTGGGGTCGATGTCCTAATTGCTCCTGTAGACTACACATGTATGAGAATCAGACAAATAGCTTATATAGGGGAGGTGTTGGGTTTGATGGGTTGACTCCCCTAGTTGTTCGCATTACACCAACCTCAAAGACCTTGTTTTCGTTTAGAAGCCGAAAGTTGGGGTCGATGTCCTAATTGCTCCTGCAGGCTACGCATGTATGAGAATCAGACAAATAGCTTATATAGGGGAGGTGTTGGGTTTGATGGGTCGACTCCCCTGGTTGTGCGCATTGCGCCAACCTCAAAGACCCTGCATTGCGGATGAAGTCGAAAGTCAGAGTTTGGTGTGCTACAAGGTGTGGTCGAAGGTGCTCACCTAGGTGTGCACCTTTGGAGCACAGGAAAAGTGCCCTCCAAAAGTGCGCACCTTTGGAGTGCACAAAAGTGCCCTCCAAAAGTGCGCACCTTTGGAGCGCAGAAAAGTGCCCTCCAAAAAGTGCCCTCCAAAAGTGCGCACCTTTGGAGCGCAGAAAAGTGCCCTCCAAAAAGTGCCCTCCAAAAGTGCGCACCTTTGGAGCGCAGAAAAGTGCCCTCCAAAAAGTGCCCTCCAAAAGTGCGCACCTTTGGAGCGCAGAAAAGTGCCCTCCAAAAAGTGCCCTCCAAAAGTGCGCACCTTTGGAGCGCAGAAAAGTGCCCTCCAAAAAGTGCCCTCCAAAAGTGCGCACCTTTGGAGCGCAGAAAAGTGCCCTCCAAAAAGTGCCCTCCAAAAGTGCGCACCTTTGGAGCGCAGAAAAGTGCCCTCCAAAAAGTGCCCTCCAAAAGTGCGCACCTTTGGAGCGCAGAAAAGTGCCCTCCAAAAAGTGCCCTCCAAAAGTGCGCACCTTTGGAGCGCAGAAAAGTGCCCTCCAAAAAGTGCCCTCCAAAAGTGCGCACCTTTGGAGCGCAGAAAAGTGCCCTCCAAAAAGTGCCCTCCAAAAGTGCGCACCTTTGGAGCGCAGAAAAGTGCCCTCCAAAAAGTGCCCTCCAAAAGTGCGCACCTTTGGAGCGCAGAAAAGTGCCCTCCAAAAGTGCGCACCTTTGGAGCGCACAAAAGTGCCCTCCAAAAGTGCGCACTTTTGGTGCGCACCAAGGCGCTGGTTCGGTCGTTGCAGGCGAGTTCGGAAGTTGGGGTCGATGTCCTGAGCGGAGGTGCAAACTACACAGGTGTCGGAATCGGACAAATAGCTTATATAGGGGAGGTGTATGCTTCGATGGGTCGACTCCCCAGGTTGAGCGCACCGCGCCAACCTCAAAGACCCTACGGTATGGATGAAGTCGGAAGTTGGGTCCGATGACCGATTCGATTAGTAGGTATGCTCATGAGGTCGGAATTTGGGTCCGATGACCTGCCATGTGCAGGAAGGCGAATGTTGACACTGTGCGTTGCAAGGTGCACACCAAGGCGCTGGTGCGGTCTTTTTAGTCGAGTTCGGAAGTTGGGGTCGATGTCCTGATCGGAGGTGCAAGCTACACAGGTGTGGGAATCGGACAAATAGCTTATATAGGGGAGGTGTATGCTTCGTTGGGTCGACTCCCCGGGTTGAGCGCACCGCGCCAACCTCAAAGACCCTACGGTATGGATGAAGTCGGAAGTTGGGTCCGATGACCGATTCGATATGTAGGCATACTCGCGAGGTCGGAATTTGGGTCCGATGACCTGCCACGTGCAGGAAGGCGAATGTTGGCACTGTGCGTTGCAAGGTGCGCACCAAGGCGCTGGTTCGGTCGTTGGAGGCGAGTTCGGAAGTTGGGGTCGATGTCTTGATCGGAGGTGCAAACTACACAGGTGTGGGAATCGGACAAATAGCTTATATAGGGGAGGTGTATGCTTCGTTGGGTCGACTCCCCGGGTTGAGCGCACCGCGCCAACCTCAAAGACCCTACGGTATGGATGAAGTCGGAAGTTGGGTCCGATGACCGATTCGATATGTAGGCATACTCGCGAGGTCGGAATTTGGGTCCGATGACCTGCCATGTGCAGGAAGGCGAATGTTGGGACTGTGCGTCGCAAGGTGCGCACCAAGGCGCTGGTGCCGTCGTTGCAGTCGAGTTCGGAAGTTGGGGTCGATGTCCTGGTCAGAGGTGCAAACTACACAGGTGTGGGAATCGGACAAATAGCTTATATAGGGGAGGTGTATGCTTCGATGGGTCGACTCCCTGGGTTGAGCGCACCGCGCCAACCTCAAAGACCCTACAGTATGGATGAAGTCGGAAGTTGGGTCCGATGACCGATTCGATACGTAGGCATATTGGCGAGGTCTGAATTTGTGTCCGATGACCTGCCATGCGCAGGAAGGCGGAATTTGGGTCCGATGACCGAGTTGATGGCGTGCCATGCGCAGAAAGGCGGAATTTGGGTCCGATGACCGAGTTGATGTTGATGGCCCGCCATGCACAGGAAGGCGGAATTTGGGTCCGATGACCGATTTGAAGGCGTGCCATACGCAAAAAGGCGGAGTTTGGGTCCGATGACCGAGTTGATATTGATGGCCCGCCATGCGCAGGAAGGCGGAATTTGGGTCCGATGACCTGACATACGCATGGAGTCCGACTCGGGGGCCGATGTTCGATTCGATGACTTGCATTGTGGGTAAAGTCGGAAGTTGTGGTCTTTGACCCGATTCGATGACCAGACTTCGGCTGCTTGAGAATCGGACAAATAACTTATATAGGGGAGGTAGTGTTCTCGAGCATCCTCCCCCCGTGCCCGTTTATGTCGATTGATGCTGGTGCTCGACTGGTTGGAGCGCTCGGATGCAAAAATCTTGCACCAGGATTTATCGATTGTGATGGACACGGCAAGTCTCCTGATTGCTATGCAGGAGCTCATCGTGAATCTCTATGCGGCCTTGGTATGGACTCGACCTGCGGAATGGTTCGGCAATGGTAGTCGCTCCAACACGTCCTTGCAATGGCCACAGAGGTGATTCGACTAGAGCTCCAGTCTAGCTTTTGGGTTGCTTGGCGGACTGGTATAGCCGCGATCGAGTTCCGGCCATGAACGTTTTAGATAGCTCTTGGGCTTTCTGGGACGGAAGTCGGAAGTTTGGGCTGTTGTCCGATTTGATGACCATTCTTCGGATGTGTGAGAATCGGACAAATAACTTATATAGGGGACTGTGTTGTCTCACGCAGCCCCCTCCGTGCCCCTCTATCTCGACCGATGTTGGTGCTTGAAAGGGTTGGGATCGCTCGGATTTATAAACGTGCACCACCATTTGTCGAGTGTGAGGGACGCGGCAGGTCTCCTAAATGCTATGCGGGCGCTCTCTGAGAATCTCTATCCGGCCTCGACACAGACTAGTCTTGCTGAATGGTTTGGCACTGGTAGTCGATCCAACACGTCGTTGTTGTGGCCGCCTAGGCGATTCGATTCGAGCCCCCGTCTAGCTTTTGGGTTGCTTGGCGGATTTTGCCCTATCCGCAAGTGAGCTCGGTCCCTAAACGTTCGAGAAACCCGATTGCTATGCGCCGACTCTCTTTCTTGCGAGCCTCCATCTAGCTTTTGGGTCTCTACGGAACGGAAGTCGGAATCTGGGACCGTTGTTTGATTCGACGAGGCAGACTACGGTTGTGCGAGAATCGGACAAATAACTTATATAGGGGAGGTGTTGACTGGAGCATTCTCCCCCGTGCCCCTCTAACTCGACCAATGCTGGCGCTCGAACGGTGGTAGCGCTCGGATTTTCATTGAGCGCCAGCATTGGTCGATTTAGAGGGGCATGCGAGATTCCCGAATGCTATGCGAGGGCTCTAACGGAAATGTCTATTGGTTTCGGTATGGATGCAATTGCGAGTGGTTCGGCAAAGGTAGTCGTTCCGATGCGTCCATGTCGTGGCCAAATCGATAATTCGATTTGAGCCCTCGTATAGCATTTGGGTCTCTCGATGTGATTCCGCATTCCAGTCCCTTTGGGCACTGCTTGAGCCGCATCCCAGGGGGTTCCCTTCCCAATAATCTGCCTCGCAACCCGATTGCTATGCGGTGAGGCTCCTCGGCCGCCTCGGAACTATCTGTGTATCAGACGCATCGCGGGATAAGGGGTTGGCAACGGTAGTCGCCCCAAGCGCGTCCGATGCTTGGACCATTCCGAGGCGGCCCTGAAGCCTCTTCCGTCTAGCCGTTGGGTCCTTCTCGCCGCATCCCTCGCCTCGCACCCCGATTGCTATGCGGTGAGGCTCCTCGGCCGCCTCGGAACTATCTGTGTATCGGACGCGTCGCGGGATAAGGGGTTGTCACTGGTAGTCGCCCCAAGCGCGTCCGATGCTTGGACCATTCCGAGGCGGCCCTGAAGCCTCTTCCGTCTAGCCGTTGGGTCCTTCTCGCCGCATCCCTCGCCTCGCACCCCGATTGCTATGCGGTGAGGCTCCTCGGCCGCCTCGGAACTATCTGTGTATCGGACGCGTCGCGGGATAAGGGGTTGTCATTGGTAGTCGCCCCAAGCGCGTCCGATGCTTGGACCATTCCGAGGCGGCCCTGAAGCCTCTTCCGTCTAGCCGTTGGGTCCTTCTCGCCGCATCCCTCGCCTCGCACCCCGATTGCTATGCGGTGAGGCTCCTCGGCCGCCTCGGAACTATCTGTGTATCGGACGCGTCGCGGGATAAGGGGTTGTCACTGGTAGTCGCCCCAAGCGCGTCCGATGCTTGGACCATTCCGAGGCGGCCCTGAAGCCTCTTCCGTCTAGCCGTTGGGTCCTTCTCGCCGCATCCCTCGCCTCGCACCCCGATTGCTATGCGGTGAGGCTCCTCGGCCGCCTCGGAACTATCTGTGTATCGGACGCGTCGCGGGATAAGGGGTTGTCACTGGTAGTCGCCCCAAGCGCGTTCGATGCTTGGACCATTCCGAGGCGGCCCTGAAGCCTCTTCCGTCTAGCCGTTGGGTCCTTCTCGCCGCATCCCTCGCCTCGCACCCCGATTGCTATGCGGTGAGGCTCCTCGGCCGCCTTGGAACTATCTGTGTATCGGACGCGTCGCGGGATAAGGGGTTGTCACTGGTAGTCGCCCCAAGCGCGTCCGATGCTTGGACCATTCCGAGGCGGACCCGAAGCCTCTTCCGTCTAGCCGTTGGGTCCTTCTCGCCGCATCCTTCGCCTCGCACCCCGATTGCTATGCGGTGAGGCTCCTCGGCCGCCTCGGAACTATCTGTGTATCGGACGCGTCGCGGGATAAGGGGTTGTCACTGGTAGTCGCCCCAAGCGCGTCCGATGCTTGGACCATTCCGAGGCGGACCCGAAGCCTCTTCCGTCTAGCCGTTGGGTCCTTCTCGCCGCATCCCTCGCCTCGCACCCCGATTGCTATGCGGTGAGGCTCCTCGGCCGCCTTGGAACTATCTGTGTATCGGACGCGTCGCGGGATAAGGGGTTGTCACTGGTAGTCGCCCCAAGCGCGTCCGATGCTTGGACCATTCCGAGGCGGACCCGAAGCCTCTTCCGTCTAGCCGTTGGGTCCTTCTCGCCGCATCCCTCGCCTCGCACCCCGATTGCTATGCGGTGAGGCTCCTCGGCCGCCTTGGAACTATCTGTGTATCGGACGCGTCGCGGGATAAGGGGTTGTCACTGGTAGTCGCCCCAAGCGCGTCCGATGCTTGGACCATTCCGAGGCGGACCCGAAGCCTCTTCCGTCTAGCCGTTGGGTCCTTCTCGCCGCATCCCTCGCCTCGCACCCCGATTGCTATGCGGTGAGGCTCCTCGGCCGCCTTGGAACTATCTGTGTATCGGACGCGTCGCGGGATAAGGGGTTGTCACTGGTAGTCGCCCCAAGCGCGTCCGATGCTTGGACCATTCCGAGGCGGCCCCGAAGCCTCTTCCGTGTAGCCGTTGGGTCGTTCTCGCCGCATCCCTCGCCTCGCACCCCGATTGCTATGCGGTGAGGCTCCTCGGCCGCCTTGGAACTATCTGTGTATCGGACGCGTCGTGGGATAAGGGGTTGTCACTGGTAGTCGCCCCAAGCGCGTCCGATGCTTGGACCATTCCGAGGCGGCCCCGAAGCCTCTTCCGTGTAGCCGTTGGGTCCTTCTCGCCGCATCCCTCGCCTCGCACCCCGATTGCTATGCGGTGAGGCTCCTCGGCCGCCTTGGAACTATCTGTGTATCGGACGCGTCGCGGGATAAGGGGTTGTCACTGGTAGTCGCCCCAAGCGCGTCCGATGCTTGGACCATTCCGAGGCGGACCTGAAGCCTCTTCCCTCTAGCCGTTGGGGCTTTCTCGCCGCATCCCTCGCCTCGCACCCTGATTGCTATGCTGTGAGGCTCCTCGGCCGCCTTGGAACTATCTGTGTATCGGACGCATCGCGGGATAAGGGGTTGGCAGTGGTAGTCGCCCCAAGCGCATCCGATGCTTGGACCATTCCGAGGCGGCCCTGCAGCCTCTTCCGTCTAGCCGTTGGGGCCATCTCGCCGCATCCCCCACCTCGCACCACGATTGCTATGCGGTGAGGCTCCTTGGCCGCCTCGGAACTATCTGTGTATCGGACGCATCGCGGGATAAGGGGTTGTCACTGGTAGTCGCCCCAAGCGCGTCCGATGCTTGGACTATTCCGAGGCGGCCCTGCAGCCTCTTCCGTCTAGCCGTTGGGGCCATCTCGCTGCATCCCCCACCTCCTCGGCCGCCTCGGAACTATCTGTGTATCGGACGCATCGCGGGATAAGGGGTTGGCAGTGGTAGTCGCCCCAAGGGCGTCCGATGCTTGGACTATTCCGAGGCAGCCCTGCAGCCTCTTCCGTCTAGCCTTTGGGGCCATCTCGCCGCATCCCTCGCCTCGCACCCCGATTGCTATGCGGTGAGGCTCCTCGGCCGCCTGGGAACTATCTTCGTATCGGACGCATCGCGGGATAAGGGGTTGTCACTGGTAGTCGCCCCAAGCGCGTCCGATGCTTGGACTATTCCGAGGCGGCCCTGTGGCCTCTTCCGTCTAGCCGTTGGGGCCATCTCGCCGCATCCCCCACCTCGCACCCCGATTGCTATGCGGTGAGGCTCTTCGGCCGCCTTGGAACTATCTTCGTATCGGACGCATCGCGGGATAAGGGGTTGTCACTGGTAGTGGCCCCAAGCGCGTCCGATGCTTGGACTATTCCGAGGCGGCCCTGCAGCCTCTTCCGTCTAGCCGTTGGGGCCATCTCGCCGCATCCCCCACCTCGCACCCCGATTGCTATGCGGTGAGGCTCCTCGGCCGCCTTGGAACTATCTTCGTATCGGACGCATCGCGGGATAAGGGGTTGTCACTGGTAGTCGCCCCAAGCGCGTCCGATGCTTGGACTATTCCGACGCGGCCCTGTGGCCTCTTCCGTCTAGCCGTTGGGGCCATCTCGCCGCATCCCCCACCTCGCACCCCGATTGCTATGCGGTGAGGCTCCTCGGCCGCCTTGGAACCATCTTCGTATCGGACGCATCGCGGGATAGGGGGCTGTCACTGGTAGTCGCCCCAAGCGTGTCCGATGCTTGGACCATTCCTAGGCGGCCCTGAAGCCTCTTCCGTCTAGCCGTTGGGGCCTTCCCGCCCCATCCCTCGC